>NW_026871654.1:0-66151 GCF_028564815.1 Eubalaena glacialis | reverse complement strand
CCAAATAGGGAGATGGTTGGTCAAGCAGCTGGAATGGCGAACCCGAGCACAAGGAGAGGAGAAATGAGGTGCGTTTTAGAAACCTTTCCCGATCTCATCGGCATACCATCTTCTGGGTTTCCCATGCATGTTTTGATGTAGGAAGATGCCCTTGTACCTGGAGATTTGAGACCCATGGGGTGTGTACCCCGCGGTGATTACTTTAAAGTATCTGCATTTGCTCACCCGAACCTCACCAATCCTCTCAGCCCCAAGAGTGTCCAGTCCTTATGTCTCATCCAGCTGTGGGTCTAGATATGGTCAATCCAGGTTGCATCAGAGACCCTGAACGGATTTTGTAAGAATTTCTCTCTCTTTCACTGTCTTTGCTTTGTGGGTTCTTTAAAGTAATGTATGTTTAGAATGGGGGTTTGGCTGCTTTTCCCTGCTGTGTTGATGCCGCTTTACACCCTCTTGATTCACTTGCAGAGAGATATCGATATATAGGTTTTCAGATTCATGACTAGTCAGATATATTCTTGTGCGGTGACTAGGGGGTGTTGAGTCCAGTTCACTGAGCAGGGAGTAGGCCTTGTCTATTACATATTTGGCTTATGGAGCGGTGTCTGAGCTAATTTCAAACCCTTGTTTTATGCATCACCCCACCTCACCTTTCCCGGTTAAGCAGCCATAGTGTGTCTTCTAAAGGTGTGACTCTGTTCTGTTTTGTAATTCAGTTCAAGTTTAGCGATTTTGACATTCCCTCTATAAGCGATATCTTAGGATAAGTGTCTTTTTCTGTGTGACTTATTTCACTTAGAATCATCGTACCTAAATCCACTCATCATGCTGCTAACTACCTTATGACATTGATTTCATGGCTGAGTGATATTCCATTGTGCCAAGTACCACCATTTCTTTATGCATTTTTCTCTTTCCTGGGATATTGAAGGTGTACCGAAGCGGAGGTTCTTGGAAACAGAGCAGCCGTAAACTTTAGGGTGCCTGTGTCTTGTTGATTTTTAGTTTTCCCAATTTATACGCCCTTGAGTGGAAGTGCCCTATGCTCTCTACGCTGTGTTTATTACTTGTTTCAGGACACACCGTACTCTTCTCCAGAGTGCCTGTTGGCAATTTACATCCCGCCCATCAGCGTAGCAAGGCTCCCATGTCTCCATGGCCTGTCCTGCTTTTCTGGTTTTTACACTTTGTTCAGCATGGCCCTTTTGACCGAGGGCAAGCGAGACTTCTTTGTAGCGCTGATTTGCCCTTCCGGCTTGCTTGGTTGGCCAAAAAGGGCGTATGCGTTTTTTCCTGAATATATTCAGGAAAAAACGCATACGCCCTTTTTGGCCAAGGGCATCATTGTCAACGTTTTGCCGCTTTTCATGTGCTTTAAAGGCGAGTCGAATCTACCTCCTGAAATCTGTTTCCTGCAAATCTGCCTTGCTTTCAAATCCTCTTCGTTGCCTTCCCTCAATATATTTGTGGACGAGAGTTCTCATTTATAATTCTGCACGTTTGTGAATTGCAGTGCCCCTGAGCTCCATTTGTCTCCTCGCTTTTTTGGGAGCTGGCCGCAAAAGCGCAGGATTGCTTCAGGCCCTATTTTGGTTCTGGGGGGCAGGCTGAGCCTGTGGTTCATTCTTCTTCCTGATGGGAAAATGGAGTGACCTATGCCTGTCTCAACACCTAGGGCTCGTCTCTCGTTGGTTCCGCGTCTTCCCCGTTCATCCTCAGGACAAATTGCAACCTGTACAATCAGGAGGTTAAAGGTGCTGATTCTCCAAGTAGGGAGATGGTTAGTCAAGCGGCTGGAATGGCGAACCCGAGCACAAGGTGAGGAGAAATGAGGTGCGTTTTAGAAACCTTTCCCGATCTCATGGCATACCATCTTCTGGGTTTCCCATGCATGTTTTGATGTAGGAAGATTCCCTTGTACCTGGAGATTTGAGACCCATGGGGTGTGTTCCCCGCAGTGTTACTTTAAAGTATCTGGGTTTGCTCACCCAACCTCACCAACCCTCTCAGCCCCAAGAGTGTCCAGCCTTATGTCTCATCCAGCTGTGGGTCTTGATATGGTCAATCCAGGTTGCATCATAGACCCTGAACGGATTTTGTAAGAATTTCTCTCTCTTTCACTGTCTTTGTTTTGTGGGTTTTTTAAAGTAATTTATGTTTAGAATCGGGCTTGGCTGCTTTTCCCTGCTGTGTTGATGCCGCTTTACACCCTCTTGATTCACTTGCAGAGAGATATCGATACATAGGTTTTCAGATTCTTACTAGTCAGATATATTCTTGTGTGTTGACTAGGGTGTGTTGAGCCCAGTTCACTGAGCAGGGAGTAGGCCTTGTCTATTACATATTTGGCTTATGGAGCGGTGTCTGAGCTAATTTCAAAACCTTGTTTTATGCATCACCCCCACCTCACCTTTCCCGTTAAGCAGCCATAGTGTGTCTTCTAAAGGTGTGACTCTGTTCTGTTTTGTAATTCAGTTCAAGTGTAGCGATTTTGACATTCCCTCTATAAGCGATATCTTAGGATAAGTGTCTTTTTCTGTGTGACTTATTTCACTTAGAATCATCGTATCTAAATCCACTCATCATGCTGCTAACTAGCCTTATGACATTGATTTCATGGCTGAGTGATATTCCACTGTGCCAAGTACCACCATTTCTTTATCCATTTTTCTCTTTCCTGGGATACTGAAGGTGTACCGAAGTGGAGGTTCTTGGAAACAGAGCAGCCGTAAACTTTAGGGTGCCTGTGTCTTGTTGATTTTTAGTTTTCCCCAATTTATACGCCCATGAGTGGAAGTGCCCTATGCTCTCAACGCTGTGTTTATTACTTGTTTCAGGACACACCGTACTCTTCTCCAGAGTGCCTGTTGGCAATTTACATCCCGCCCATCAGCGTAGCAAGGCTTCCATGTCTCCATGGCCTGTCCTGCTTTTCTGGTTTTTACACTTTGTTCAGCATGGCCCTTTTGACCGAGGGCAAGCGAGACTTCTTTGTAGCGCTGATTTGCCCTTCCGGCTTGCTTGGTTGGCCAAAAAGGGCGTATGCGTTTTTTCCTGAATATATTCAGGAAAAAACGCATACGCCCTTTTTGGCCAAGGGCATCATTGTCAACGTTTTGCCGCTTTTCATGTGCTTTAAAGGCGAGTCGAATCTACCTCCTGAAATCTGTTTCCTGCAAATCTGCCTTGCTTTCAAATCCTCTTCGTTGCCTTCCCTCAATATATTTGTGGACGAGAGTTCTCATTTATAACTCTGCACGTTTGTGAATTGCAGTGCCCCTGAGCTCCATTTGTCTCCTCGCTTTTTTGGGAGCTGGCCGCAAAAGCGCAGGATTGCTTCAGGCCCTATTTTGGTTCTGGGGGGCAGGCTGAGCCTGTGGTTCATTCTTCTTCCTGATGGGAAAATGGAGTGACCTGTGCCTGTCCCAACACCTAGGGCTAGTCTTTCGTTGGTTCCCCGTCTTCCCGTTCATCCTCAGGACAAATTGCAACCTGGACGAAACAGTAGGTTAAAGGTGCTGATTCTCCAAGTAGGGAGATGGTTAGTCAAGCGGCTGGAATGGCGAACCCGAGCACAAGGAGAGGAGAAATGAGGTGCGTTTTAGAAACCTTTCCCGATCTCACGGCATACCATCTTCTGGGTTTCCCATGCATGTTTTGATGTAGGAAGATTCCCTTGTACCTGGAGATTTGAGACCCATGGGGTGGGTACCCCGCGGTATTACTTTAAAGTATCTGCATTTGCTCACCCAACCTCACCAATCCTCTCAGCCCCAAGAGTGTCCAGCCTTATGTCTCATCCAGCTGTGGGTCTAGATATGGTCAATCCAGGTTGCATCAGAGACCCTGAACGGATTTTGTAAGAATTTCTCTCTCTCTTTCACTGTCTTTGCTTTGTGGGTTTTTTAAAGTAATGTATGTTTAGAATGGGGTTTGGCTGCTTTTCCCTGCTGTGTTTATGCCGCTTTACACCCTCTTGATTCACTTGCAGAGAGATATCGATACATAGGTTTTCAGATTCATACTAGTCAGATATATTCTTGTGCGGTGACTAGGGGGTGTTGAGTCCAGTTCACTGAGCAGGGAGTAGGCCTTGTCTATTACATATTTGGCTTATGGAGCGGTCTCTGAGCTAATTTCAAACCCTTGTTTTATGCATCACCCCACCTCACCTTTCCCGTTAAGCAGCCATAGTGTGTCTTCTAAAGGTGTGACTCTGTTCTGTTTTGTAATTCAGTTCAAGTGTAGCGATTTTGACATTCCCTCTATAAGCGATATCTTAGGATAAGTGTCTTTTTCTGTGTGACTTATTTCACTTAGAATCATCGTATCTAAATCCCACTCATCATGCTGCTAACTAGCCTTATGACATTGATTTCATGGCAGAGTGATATTCCATTGTGCCAAGTACCACCATTTCTTTATCCATTTTTCTCTTTCCTGGGATATTGAAGGTGTACCGAAGTGGAGGTTCTTGGAAACAGAGCAGCCGTAAACTTTAGGGTGCCTGTGTCTTGTTGATTTTTAGTTTTCCCAATTTATACGCCCTTGAGTGGAAGTGCCCTATGCTCTCTACGCTGTGTTTATTACTTGTTTCAGGACACACCGTACTCTTCTCCAGAGTGCCTGTTGGCAATTTACGTCCCGCCCATCAGCGTAGCAAGGCTCCCATGTCTCCATGGCCTGTCCTGCTTTTCTGGTTTTTACACTTTGTTCAGCATGGCCCTTTTGACCGAGGGCAAGCGAGACTTCTTTGTAGCGCTGATTTGCCCTTCCGGCTTGCTTGGTTGGCCAAAAAGGGCGTATGCGTTTTTTCCTGAATATATTCAGGAAAAAACGCATACGCCCTTTTTGGCCAAGGGCATCATTGTCAACGTTTTGCCGCTTTTCATGTGCTTTAAAGGCGAGTCGAATCTACCTCCTGAAATCTGTTTCCTGCAAATCTGCCTTGCTTTCAAATCCTCTTCGTTGCCTTCCCTCAATATATTTGTGGACGAGAGTTCTCATTTATAACTCTGCACGTTTGTGAATTGCAGTGACCCTGAGCTCCATTTGTCTCCTCGCTTTTTTGGGAGCTGGCCGCAAAAGCGCAGGATTGCTTCAGGCCCTATTTTGGTTCTGGGGGGCAGGCTGAGCCTGTGGTTCATTCTTCTTCCTGATGGGAAAATGGAGTGACCTATGCCTGTCCCAACACCTAGGGCTCGTCTCTCGTGGGTTCCGCGTCTTCCCGTTCATCCTCAGGACAAATTGCAACCTGTACAATCAGGAGGTTAAAGGTGCTGATTCTCCAAGTAGGGAGATGGTTAGTCAAGCGGCTGGAATGGCGAACCCGAGCACAAGGAGAGGAGAAATGAGGTGCGTTTTAGAAACCTTTCCCGATCTCACGGCATACCATCTTCTGGGTTTCCCATGCATGTTTTGATGTAGGAAGATTCCCTTGTACCTGGAGATTTGAGACCCATGGGGTGTGTTCCCCGCAGTGTTACTTTAAAGTATCTGCATTTGCTCACCCAACCTCACCAACCCTCTCAGCCCCAAGAGTGTCCAGCCTTAGGTCTCATCCAGCTGTGGGTCTTGATATGGTCAATCCAGGTTGCATCATAGACCCTGAACGGATTTTGTAAGAATTTCTCTCTCTTTCACTGTCTTTGTTTTGTGGGTTTTTAAAAGTAATTTATGTTTAGAATCGGGCTTGGCTGCTTTTCCCTGCTGTGTTGATGCCGCTTTACACACTCTTGATTCACTTGCAGAGAGATATCGATACATAGGTTTTCAGATTCTTACTAGTCAGATATATTCTTGTGTGTTGACTAGGGTGTGTTGAGCCCAGTTCACTGAGCAGGGAGTAGGCCTTGTCTATTACATATTTGGCTTATGGAGCGGTGTCTGAGCTAATTTCAAACCCTTGTTTTATGCATCACCCCACCTCACCTTTCCCGTTAAGCAGCCATAGTGTGTCTTCTAAATGTGTGACTCTGTTCTGTTTTGTAATTCAGTTCAAGTGTAGCGATTTTGACATTCCCTCTATAAGCGATATCTTAGGATAAGTGTCTTTTTCTGTGTGACTTATTTCACTTAGAATCATCGTACCTAAATCCACTCATCATGCTGCTAACTAGCCTTATGACATTGATTTCATGGCTGAGTGATATTCCACTGTGCCAAGTACCACCATTTCTTTATCCATTTTTCTCTTTCCTGGGATATTGAAGGTGTACCGAAGTGGAGGTTCTTGGAAACAGAGCAGCCGTAAACTTTAGGGTGCCTGTGTCTTGTTGATTTTTAGTTTTCCCAATTTATACGCCCATGAGTGGAAATGCCCTATGCTCTCAACGCTGTGTTTATTACTTGTTTCAGGACACACCGTACTCTTCTCCAGAGTGCCTGTTGGCAATTTACATCCCGCCCATCTGCGTAGCAAAGCTTCCATGTCTCCATGGCCTGTCCTGCTTTTCTGGTTTTTACACTTTGTTCAGCATGGCCCTTTTGACCGAGGGCAAGCGAGACTTCTTTGTAGCGCTGATTTGCCCTTCCGGCTTGCTTGGTTGGCCAAAAAGGGCGTATGCGTTTTTTCCTGAATATATTCAGGAAAAAACGCATACGCCCTTTTTGGCCAAGGGCATCATTGTCAACGTTTTGCCGCTTTTCATGTGCTTTAAAGGCGAGTCGAATCTACCTCCTGAAATCTGTTTCCTGCAAATCTGCCTTGCTTTCAAATCCTCTTCGTTGCCTTCCCTCAATATATTTGTGGACGAGAGTTCTCATTTATAACTCTGCACGTTTGTGAATTGCAGTGCCCCTGAGCTCCATTTGTCTCCTCGCTTTTTTGGGAGCTGGCCGCAAAAGCGCAGGATTGCTTCAGGCCCTATTTTGGTTCTGGGGGGCAGGCTGAGCCTGTGGTTCATTCTTCTTCCTGATGGGAAAATGGAGTGACCTGTGCCTGTCCCAACACCTAGGGCTAGTCTTTCATTGGTTCCCCGTCTTCCCGTTCATCCTCAGGACAAATTGCAACCTGGACGAAACAGTAGGTTAAAGGTGCTGATTCTCCAAGTAGGGAGATGGTTAGTCAAGCGGCTGGAATGGCGAACCCGAGCACAAGGAGAGGAGAAATGAGGTGCGTTTTAGAAACCTTTCCCGATCTCACGGCATACCATCTTCTGGGTTTCCCATGCATGTTTTGATGTAGGAAGATTCCCTTGTACCTGGAGATTTGAGACCCATGGGGTGGGTACCCCGCGGTATTACTTTAAAGTATCTGCATTTGCTCACCCAACCTCACCAATCCTCTCAGCCCCAAGAGTGTCCAGCCTTATGTCTCATCCAGCTGTGGGTCTAGATATGGTCAATCCAGGTTGCATCAGAGACCCTGAACGGATTTTGTAAGAATTTCTCTCTCTTTCACTGTCTTTGCTTTGTGGGTTTTTTAAAGTAATGCATGTTTAGAATGGGGTTTGGCTGCTTTTCCCTGCTGTGTTTATGCCGCTTTACACCCTCTTGATTCCCTTGCAGAGAGATATCGATACATAGGTTTTCAGATTCATACTAGTCAGATATATTCTTGTGCGGTGACTAGGGGGTGTTGAGTCCAGTTCACTGAGCAGGGAGTAGGCCTTGTCTATTACATATTTGGCTTATGGAGTGGTGTCTGAGCTAATTTCAAACCCTTGTTTTATGCATCACCCCACCTCACCTTTCCCGTTAAGCAGCCATAGTGTGTCTTCTAAAGGTGTGACTCTGTTCTGTTTTGTAATTCAGTTCAAGTGTAGCGATTTTGACATTCCCTCTATAGGCGATATCTTAGGATAAGTGTCTTTTTCTGTGTGACTTATTTCACTTAGAATCATCGTACCTAAATCCACTCATCATGCTGCTAACTAGCCTTATGACATTGATTTCATGGCTGAGTGATATTCCATTGTGCCAAGTACCACCATTTCTTTATCCATTTTTCTCTTTCCTGGGATATTGAAGGTGTACCGAAGTGGAGGTTCTTGGAAACAGAGCAGCCGTAAACTTTAGGGTGCCTGTGTCTTGTTGATTTTTAGTTTTCCCAATTTATACGCCCTTGAGTCGAAGTGCCCTATGCTCTCTACGCTGTGTTTATTACTTGTTTCAGGACACACTGTACTCTTCTCCAGAGTGCCTGTTGGCAATTTACATCCCGCCCATCAGCGTAGCAAGGCTCCCATGTCTCCATGGCCTGTCCTGCTTTTCTGGTTTTTACTGTTTGTTCAGCATGGCCCTTTTGACCGAGGGCAAGCGAGACTTCTTTGTAGCGCTGATTTGCCCTTCCGGCTTGCTTGGTTGGCCAAAAAGGGCGTATGCGTTTTTTCCTGAATATATTCAGGAAAAAACGCATACGCCCTTTTTGGCCAAGGGCATCATTGTCAACGTTTTGCCGCTTTTCATGTGCTTTAAAGGCGAGTCGAATCTACCTCCTGAAATCTGTTTCCTGCAAATCTGCCTTGCTTTCAAATCCTCTTCGTTGCCTTCCCTCAATATATTTGTGGACGAGAGTTCTCATTTATAACTCTGCACGTTTGTGAATTGCAGTGCCCCTGAGCTCCATTTGTCTCCTCGCTTTTTTGGGAGCTGGCCGCAAAAGCGCAGGATTGCTTCAGGCCCTATTTTGGTTCTGGGGGGCAGGCTGAGCCTGTGGTTCATTCTTCTTCCTGATGGGAAAATGGAGTGACCTATGCCTGTCCCAACACCTAGGGCTCGTCTCTCGTGGGTTCCGCGTCTTCCCGTTCATCCTCAGGACAAATTGCAACCTGTACAATCAGGAGGTTAAAGGTGCTGATTCTCCAAGTAGGGAGATGGTTAGTCAAGCGGCTGGAATGGCGAACCCGAGCACAAGGAGAGGAGAAATGAGGTGCGTTTTAGAAACCTTTCCCGATCTCATGGCATACCATCTTCTGGGTTTCCCATGCATGTTTTGATGTAGGAAGATTCCCTTGTACCTGGAGATTTGAGACCCATGGGGTGTGTTCCCCGCAGTGTTACTTTAAAGTATCTGCATTTGCTCACCCAACCTCACCAACCCTCTCAGCCCCAAGAGTGTCCAGCCTTATGTCTCATCCAGCTGTGGGTCTAGATATGGTCAATCCAGGTTGCATCAGAGACCCTGAACGGATTTTGTAAGAATTTCTCTCTCTTTCACTGTCTTTGCTTTGTGGGTTTTTTAAAGTAATGCATGTTTAGAATGGGGTTTGGCTGCTTTTCCCTGCTGTGTTGATGCCGCTTTACACCCTCTTGATTCACTTGCAGAGAGATGTCGATACATAGGTTTTCAGATTCTTACTAGTCAGATATATTCTTGTGTGGTGACTAGGGTGTGTTGAGTCCAGTTCACTGAGCAGGGAGTAGGCCTTGTCTATTACATATTTGGCTTATGGAGCGGTCTCTGAGCTAATTTCAAACCCTTGTTTTATGCATCACCCCACCTCACCTTTCCCGTTAAGCAGCCATAGTGTGTCTTCTAAAGGTGTGACTCTGTTCTGTTTTGTAATTCAGTTCAAGTGTAGCGATTTTGACATTCCCTCTATAAGCGATATCTTAGGATAAGTGTCTTTTTCTGTGTGACTTATTTCACTTAGAATCATCGTATCTAAATCCACTCATCATGCTGCTAACTAGCCTTATGACATTGATTTCATGGCTGAGTGATATTCCACTGTGCCAAGTACCACCATTTCTTTATCCATTTTTCTCTTTCCTGGGATATTGAAGGTGTACCGAAGTGGAGGTTCTTGGAAACAGAGCAGCCGTAAACTTTAGGGTGCCTGTGTCTTGTTGATTTTTAGTTTTCCCAATTTATACGCCCATGAGTGGAAGTGCCCTATGCTCTCAACGCTGTGTTTATTACTTGTTTCAGGACACACCGTACTCTTCTCCAGAGTGCCTGTTGGCAATTTACATCCCGCCCATCAGCGTAGCAAGGCTTCCATGTCTCCATGGCCTGTCCTGCTTTTCTGGTTTTTACACTTTGTTCAGCATGGCCCTTTTGACCGAGGGCAAGCGAGACTTCTTTGTAGCGCTGATTTGCCCTTCCGGCTTGCTTGGTTGGCCAAAAAGGGCGTATGCGTTTTTTCCTGAATATATTCAGGAAAAAACGCATACGCCCTTTTTGGCCAAGGGCATCATTGTCAACGTTTTGCCGCTTTTCATGTGCTTTAAAGGCGAGTCGAATCTACCTCCTGAAATCTGTTTCCTGCAAATCTGCCTTGCTTTCAAATCCTCTTCGTTGCCTTCCCTCAATATATTTGTGGACGAGAGTTCTCATTTATAACTCTGCACGTTTGTGAATTGCAGTGCCCCTGAGCTCCATTTGTCTCCTCGCTTTTTTGGGAGCTGGCCGCAAAAGCGCAGGATTGCTTCAGGCCCTATTTTGGTTCTGGGGGGCAGGCTGAGCCTGTGGTTCATTCTTCTTCCTGATGGGAAAATGGAGTGACCTGTGCCTGTCCCAACACCTAGGGCTAGTCTTTCGTTGGTTCCCCGTCTTCCCGTTCATCCTCAGGACAAATTGCAACCTGGACGAAACAGTAGGTTAAAGGTGCTGATTCTCCAAGTAGGGAGATGGTTAGTCAAGCGGCTGGAATGGCGAACCCGAGCACAAGGAGAGGAGAAATGAGGTGCGTTTTAGAAACCTTTCCCGATCTCACGGCATACCATCTTCTGGGTTTCCCATGCATGTTTTGATGTAGGAAGATTCCCTTGTACCTGGAGATTTGAGACCCATGGGGTGGGTACCCCGCGGTATTACTTTAAAGTATCTGCATTTGCTCACCCAACCTCACCAATCCTCTCAGCCCCAAGAGTGTCCAGCCTTATGTCTCATCCAGCTGTGGGTCTAGATATGGTCAATCCAGGTTGCATCAGAGACCCTGAACGGATTTTGTAAGAATTTCTCTCTCTTTCACTGTCTTTGCTTTGTGGGTTTTTTAAAGTAATGCATGTTTAGAATGGGGTTTGGCTGCTTTTCCCTGCTGTGTTTATGCCGCTTTACACCCTCTTGATTCACTTGCAGAGAGATATCGATACATAGGTTTTCAGATTCATACTAGTCAGATATATTCTTGTGCGGTGACTAGGGGGTGTTGAGTCCAGTTCACTGAGCAGGGAGTAGGCCTTGTCTATTACATATTTGGCTTATGGAGTGGTGTCTGAGCTAATTTCAAACCCTTGTTTTATGCATCACCCCACCTCACCTTTCCCGTTAAGCAGCCATAGTGTGTCTTCTAAAGGTGTGACTCTGTTCTGTTTTGTAATTCAGTTCAAGTGTAGCGATTTTGACATTCCCTCTATAAGCGATATCTTAGGATAAGTGTCTTTTTCTGTGTGACTTATTTCACTTAGAATCATCGTACCTAAATCCACTCATCATGCTGCTAACTAGCCTTATGACATTGATTTCATGGCTGAGTGATATTCCATTGTGCCAAGTACCACCATTTCTTTATCCATTTTTCTCTTTCCTGGGATATTGAATGTGTACCGAAGTGCAGGTTCTTGGAAACAGAGCAGCCGTAAACTTTAGGGTGCCTGTGTCTTGTTGATTTTTAGTTTTCCCAATTTATACGCCCTTGAGTGGAAGTGCCCTATGCTCTCTACGCTGTGTTTATTACTTGTTTCAGGACACACCGTACTCTTCTCCAGATGCCTGTTGGCAATTTACATCCCGCCCATCAGCGTAGCAAGGCTTCCATGTCTCCATGGCCTCTCCTGCTTTTCTGGTTTTTACACTTTGTTCAGCATGGCCCTTTTGACCGAGGGCAAGCGAGACTTCTTTGTAGCGCTGATTTGCCCTTCCGGCTTGCTTGGTTGGCCAAAAAGGGCGTATGCGTTTTTTCCTGAATATATTCAGCAAAAAACGCATACGCCCTTTTTGGCCAAGGGCATCATTGTCAACGTTTTGCCGCTTTTCATGTGCTTTAAAGGCGAGTCGAATCTACCTCCTGAAATCTGTTTCCTGCAAATCTGCCTTGCTTTCAAATCCTCTTCGTTGCCTTCCCTCAATATATTTGTGGACGAGAGTTCTCATTTATAACTCTGCACGTTTGTGAATTGCAGTGCCCCTGAGCTCCATTTGTCTCCTCGCTTTTTTGGGAGCTGGCCGCAAAAGCGCAGGATTGCTTCAGGCCCTATTTTGGTTCTGGGGGGCAGGCTGAGCCTGTGGTTCATTCTTCTTCCTGATGGGAAAATGGAGTGACCTATGCCTGTCCCAACACCTAGGGCTCGTCTCTCGTGGGTTCCGCGTCTTCCCGTTCATCCTCAGGACAAATTGCAACCTGTACAATCAGGAGGTTAAAGGTGCTGATTCTCCAAGTAGGGAGATGGTTAGTCAAGCGGCTGGAATGGCGAACCCGAGCACAAGGAGAGGAGAAATGAGGTGCGTTTTAGAAACCTTTCCCGATCTCACGGCATACCATCTTCTGGGTTTCCCATGCCTGTTTTGATGTAGGAAGATTCCCTTGTACCTGGAGATTTGAGACCCATGGGGTGGGTACCCCGCGGTATTACTTTAAAGTATCTGCATTTGCTCACCCAACCTCACCAATCCTCTCAGCCCCAAGAGTGTCCAGCCTTATGTCTCATCCAGCTGTGGGTCTAGATATGGTCAATCCAGGTTGCATCAGAGACCCTGAACGGATTTTGTAAGAATTTCTCTCTCTTTCACTGTCTTTGCTTTGTGGGTTTTTTAAAGTAATGTATGTTTAGAATGGGGTTTGGCTGCTTTTCCCTGCTGTGTTTATGCCGCTTTACACCCTCTTGATTCACTTGCAGAGATATATCGATACATAGGTTTTCAGATTCTTACTAGTCAGATATATTCTTGTGCGGTGACTAGGGGGTGTTGAGCCCAGTTCACTGAGAAGGGAGTAGGCCTTGTCTATTACATATTTGGCTTATGGAGCGGTGTCTGAGCTAATTTCAAACCCTTGTTTTATGCATCACCCCACCTCACCTTTCCCGTTAAGCAGCCATAGTGTGTCTTCTAAAGGTGTGACTCTGTTCTGTTTTGTAATTCAGTTCAAGTGTAGCGATTTTGACATTCCCTCTATAAGCGATATCTTAGGATAAGTGTCTTTTTCTGTGTGACTTATTTCACTTAGAATCATCGTACCTAAATGCACTCATCATGCTGCTAACTAGCCTTATGACATTGATTTCATGGCTGAGTGATATTCCATTGTGCCAAGTACCACCATTTCTTTATCCATTTTTCTCTTTCCTGGGATATTGAAGGTGTACCGAAGTGGAGGTTCTTGGAAACAGAGCAGCCGTAAACTTTAGGGTGCCTGTGTCTTGTTGATTTTTAGTTTTCCCAATTTATACGCCCATGAGTGGAAGTGCCCTATGCTCTCAACGCTGTGTTTATTACTTGTTTCAGGACACACCGTACTCTTCTCCAGAGTGCCTGTTGGCAATTTACATCCCGCCCATCAGCGTAGCAAGGCTTCCATGTCTCCATGGCCTGTCCTGCTTTTCTGGTTTTTACACTTTGTTCAGCATGGCCCTTTTGACCGAGGGCAAGCGAGACTTCTTTGTAGCGCTGATTTGCCCTTCCGGCTTGCTTGGTTGGCCAAAAAGGGCGTATGCGTTTTTTCCTGAATATATTCAGGAAAAAACGCATACGCCCTTTTTGGCCAAGGGCATCATTGTCAACGTTTTGCCGCTTTTCATGTGCTTTAAAGGCGAGTCGAATCTACCTCCTGAAATCTGTTTCCTGCAAATCTGCCTTGCTTTCAAATCCTCTTCGTTGCCTTCCCTCAATATATTTGTGGACGAGAGTTCTCATTTATAACTCTGCACGTTTGTGAATTGCAGTGCCCCTGAGCTCCATTTGTCTCCTCGCTTTTTTGGGAGCTGGCCGCAAAAGCGCAGGATTGCTTCAGGCCCTATTTTGGTTCTGGGGGGCAGGCTGAGCCTGTGGTTCATTCTTCTTCCTGATGGGAAAATGGAGTGACCTGTGCCTGTCCCAACACCTAGGGCTACTCTTTCGTTGGTTCCCCGTCTTCCCGTTCATCCTCAGGACAAATTGCAACCTGGACGAAACAGTAGGTTAAAGGTGCTGATTCTCCAAGTAGGGAGATGGTTAGTCAAGCGGCTGGAATGGCGAACCCGAGCACAAGGAGAGGAGAAATGAGGTGCGTTTTAGAAACCTTTCCCGATCTCACGGCATACCATCTTCTGGGTTTCCCATGCATGTTTTGATGTAGGAAGATTCCCTTGTACCTGGAGATTTGAGACCCATGGGGTGGGTACCCCGCGGTATTACTTTAAAGTATCTGCATTTGCTCACCCAACCTCACCAATCCTCTCAGCCCCAAGAGTGTCCAGCCTTATGTCTCATCCAGCTGTGGGTCTAGATATGGTCAATCCAGGTTGCATCAGAGACCCTGAACGGATTTTGTAAGAATTTCTCTCTCTTTCACTGTCTTTGCTTTGTGGGTGTTTTAAAGTAATGCATGTTTAGAATGGGGTTTGGCTGCTTTTCCCTGCTGTGTTTATGCCGCTTTACACCCTCTTGATTCACTTGCAGAGAGATATCGATACATAGGTTTTCAGATTCATACTAGTCAGATATATTCTTGTGCGGTGACTAGGGGGTGTTGAGTCCAGTTCACTGAGCAGGGAGTAGGCCTTGTCTATTACATATTTGGCTTATGGAGTGGTGTCTGAGCTAATTTCAAACCCTTGTTTTATGCATCACCCCACCTCACCTTTCCCGTTAAGCAGCCATAGTGTGTCTTCTAAAGGTGTGACTCTGTTCTGTTTTGTAATTCAGTTCAAGTGTAGCGATTTTGACATTCCCTCTATAAGCGATATCTTAGGATAAGTGTCTTTTTCTGTGTGACTTATTTCACTTAGAATCATCGTACCTAAATCCACTCATCATGCTGCTAACTAGCCTTATGACATTGATTTCATGGCTGAGTGATATTCCATTGTGCCAAGTACCACCATTTCTTTATCCATTTTTCTCTTTCCTGGGATATTGAATGTGTACCGAAGTGCAGGTTCTTGGAAACAGAGCAGCCGTAAACTTTAGGGTGCCTGTGTCTTGTTGATTTTTAGTTTTCCCAATTTATACGCCCTTGAGTGGAAGTGCCCTATGCTCTCTACGCTGTGTTTATTACTTGTTTCAGGACACACCGTACTCTTCTCCAGAGTGCCTGTTGGCAATTTACATCCCGCCCATCAGCGTAGCAAGGCTTCCATGTCTCCATGGCCTGTCCTGCTTTTCTGGTTTTTACACTTTGTTCAGCATGGCCCTTTTGACCGAGGGCAAGCGAGACTTCTTTGTAGCGCTGATTTGCCCTTCCGGCTTGCTTGGTTGGCCAAAAAGGGCGTATGCGTTTTTTCCTGAATATATTCAGCAAAAAACGCATACGCCCTTTTTGGCCAAGGGCATCATTGTCAACGTTTTGCCGCTTTTCATGTGCTTTAAAGGCGAGTCGAATCTACCTCCTGAAATCTGTTTCCTGCAAATCTGCCTTGCTTTCAAATCCTCTTCGTTGCCTTCCCTCAATATATTTGTGGACGAGAGTTCTCATTTATAACTCTGCACGTTTGTGAATTGCAGTGCCCCTGAGCTCCATTTGTCTCCTCGCTTTTTTGGGAGCTGGCCGCAAAAGCGCAGGATTGCTTCAGGCCCTATTTTGGTTCTGGGGGGCAGGCTGAGCCTGTGGTTCATTCTTCTTCCTGATGGGAAAATGGAGTGACCTATGCCTGTCCCAACACCTAGGGCTCGTCTCTCGTGGGTTCCGCGTCTTCCCGTTCATCCTCAGGACAAATTGCAACCTGTACAATCAGGAGGTTAAAGGTGCTGATTCTCCAAGTAGGGAGATGGTTAGTCAAGCGGCTGGAATGGCGAACCCGAGCACAAGGAGAGGAGAAATGAGGTGCGTTTTAGAAACCTTTCCCGATCTCATGGCATACCATCTTCTGGGTTTCCCATGCATGTTTTGATGTAGGAAGATTCCCTTGTACCTGGAGATTTGAGACCCACGGGGTGTGTTCCCCGCAGTGTTACTTTAAAGTATCTGCATTTGCTCACCCAACCTCACCAACCCTCTCAGCCCCAAGAGTGTCCAGCCTTATGTCTCATCCAGCTGTGGATCTAGATATGGTCAATCCAGGTTGCATCAGAGACCCTGAACGGATTTTGTAAGAATTTCTCTCTCTTTCACTGTCTTTGTTTTGTGGGTTTTTTAAAGTAATTTATGTTTAGAATCGGGCTTGGCTGCTTTTCCCTGCTGTGTTGATGCCGCTTTACACCCTCTTGATTCACTTGCAGAGAGATGTCGATACATAGGTTTTCAGATTCTTACTAGTCAGATATATTCTTGTGTGTTGACTAGGGTGTGTTGAGTCCAGTTCACTGAGCAGGGAGTAGGCCTTGTCTATTACATATTTGGCTTATGGAGCGGTCTCTGAGCTAATTTCAAACCCTTGTTTTATGCATCACCCCACCTCACCTTTCCCGTTAAGCAGCCATAGTGTGTCTTCTAAAGGTGTGACTCTGTTCTGTTTTGTAATTCAGTTCAAGTGTAGCGATTTTGACATTCCCTCTATAAGCGATATCTTAGGATAAGTGTCTTTTTCTGTGTGACTTATTTCACTTAGAATCATCGTATCTAAATCCACTCATCATGCTGCTAACTAGCCTTATGACATTGATTTCATGGCTGAGTGATATTCCACTGTGCCAAGTACCACCATTTCTTTATCCATTTTTCTCTTTCCTGGGATATTGAAGGTGTACCGAAGTGGAGGTTCTTGGAAACAGAGCAGCCGTAAACTTTAGGGTGCCTGTGTCTTGTTGATTTTTAGTTTTCCCAATTTATACGCCCATGAGTGGAAGTGCCCTATGCTCTCAACGCTGTGTTTATTACTTGTTTCAGGACACACCGTACTCTTCTCCAGAGTGCCTGTTGGCAATTTACATCCCGCCCATCAGCGTAGCAAGGCTTCCATGTCTCCATGGCCTGTCCTGCTTTTCTGGTTTTTACACTTTGTTCAGCATGGCCCTTTTGACGGAGGGCAAGCGAGACTTCTTTGTAGCGCTGATTTGCCCTTCCGGCTTGCTTGGTTGGCCAAAAAGGGCGTATGCGTTTTTTCCTGAATATATTCAGGAAAAAACGCATACGCCCTTTTTGGCCAAGGGCATCATTGTCAACGTTTTGCCGCTTTTCATGTGCTTTAAAGGCGAGTCGAATCTACCTCCTGAAATCTGTTTCCTGCCAATCTGCCTTGCTTTCAAATCCTCTTCGTTGCCTTCCCTCAATATATTTGTGGACGAGAGTTCTCATTTATAACTCTGCACGTTTGTGAATTGCAGTGCCCCTGAGCTCCATTTGTCTTCTCGCTTTTTTGGGAGCTGGCCGCAAAAGCGCAGGATTGCTTCAGGCCCTATTTTGGTTCTGGGGGGCAGGCTGAGCCTGTGGTTCATTCTTCTTCCTGATGGGAAAATGGAGTGACCTGTGCCTGTCCCAACACCTAGGGCTAGTCTTTCGTTGGTTCCCCTTCTTCCCGTTCATCCTCAGGACAAATTGCAACCTGGAGGAAACAGGAGGTTAAAGGTGCTGATTCTCCAAGTAGGGAGATGGTTAGTCAAGCGGCTGGAATGGCGAACCCGAGCACAAGGAGAGGAGAAATGAGGTGCGTTTTAGAAACCTTTCCCGATCTCATGGCATACCATCTTCTGGGTTTCCCATGCATGTTTTGATGTAGGAAGATGCCCTTGTACCTGGAGATTTGAGACCCATGGGGTGTGTTCCCCGCAGTGTTACTTTAAAGTATCTGCATTTGCTCACCCAACCTCACCAACCCTCTCAGCCCCAAGAGTGTCCAGCCTTATGTCTTATCCAGCTGTGGTTCTTGATATGGTCAATCCAGGTTGCATCATAGACCCTGAACGGATTTTGTAAGAATTTCTCTCTCTTTCACTGTCTTTGTTTTGTGGGTTTTTTAAAGTAATTTATGTTTAGAATCGGGCTTGGCTGCTTTTCCCTGCTGTGTTGATGCCGCTTTACACCCTCTTGATTCACTTGCAGAGAGATATCGATACATAGGTTTTCAGATTCTTACTAGTCAGATATATTCTTGTGTGTTGACTAGGGTGTGTTGAGTCCAGTTCACTGAGCAGGGAGTAGGCCTTGTCTATTACATATTTGGCTTATGGAGCGGTCTCTGAGCTAATTTCAAACCCTTGTTTTATGCATCACCCCACCTCACCTTTCCCGTTAAGCAGCCATAGTGTGTCTTCTAAAGGTGTGACTCTGTTCTGTTTTGTAATTCAGTTCAAGTGTAGCGATTTTGACATTCCCTCTATAAGCGATATCTTAGGATAAGTGTCTTTTTCTGTGTGACTTATTTCACTTAGAATCATCGTATCTAAATCCACTCATCATGCTGCTAACTAGCCTTATGACATTGATTTCATGGCTGAGTGATATTCCACTGTGCCAAGTACCACCATTTCTTTATCCATTTTTCTCTTTCCTAGGATATTGAAGGTGTACCGAAGTGGAGGTTCTTGGAAACAGAGCAGCCGTAAACTTTAGGGTGCCTGTGTCTTGTTGATTTTTAGTTTTCCCAATTTATACGCCCATGAGTGGAAGTGCCCTATGCTCTCAACGCTGTGTTTATTACTTGTTTCAGGACACACCGTACTCTTCTCCAGAGTGCCTGTTGGCAATTTACATCCCGCCCATCAGCGTAGCAAGGCTTCCATGTCTCCATGGCCTGTCCTGCTTTTCTGGTTTTTACACTTTGTTCAGCATGGCCCTTTTGACCGAGGGCAAGCGAGACTTCTTTGTAGCGCTGATTTGCCCTTCCGGCTTGCTTGGTTGGCCAAAAAGGGCGTATGCGTTTTTTCCTGAATATATTCAGGAAAAAACGCATACGCCCTTTTTGCCCAAGGGCATCATTGTCAACGTTTTGCCGCTTTTCATGTGCTTTAAAGGCGAGTCGAATCTACCTCCTGAAATCTGTTTCCTGCAAATCTGCCTTGCTTTCAAATCCTCTTCGTTGCCTTCCCTCAATATATTTGTGGACGAGAGTTCTCATTTATAACTCTGCACGTTTGTGAATTGCAGTGCCCCTGAGCTCCATTTGTCTCCTCGCTTTTTTGGGAGCTGGCCGCAAAAGCGCAGGATTGCTTCAGGCCCTATTTTGGTTCTGGGGGGCAGGCTGAGCCTGTGGTTCATTCTTCTTCCTGATGGGAAAATGGAGTGACCTGTGCCTGTCCCAACACCTAGGGCTAGTCTTTCGTTGGTTCCCCGTCTTCCCGTTCATCCTCAGGACAAATTGCAACCTGGACGAAACAGTAGGTTAAAGGTGCTGATTCTCCAAGTAGGGAGATGGTTAGTCAAGCGGCTGGAATGGTGAACCCGAGCACAAGGAGAGGAGAAATGAGGTGCGTTTTAGAAACCTTTCCCGATCTCACGGCATACCATCTTCTGGGTTTCCCATGCATGTTTTGATGTAGGAAGATTCCCTTGTACCTGGAGATTTGAGACCCATGGGGTGGGTACCCCGCGGTATTACTTTAAAGTATCTGCATTTGCTCACCCAACCTCACCAATCCTCTCAGCCCCAAGAGTGTCCAGCCTTATGTCTCATCCAGCTGTGGGTCTAGATATGGTCAATCCAGGTTGCATCAGAGACCCTGAACGGATTTCGTAAGAATTTCTCTCTCTTTCACTGTCTTTGCTTTGTGGGTTTTTTAAAGTAATGTATGTTTAGAATGGGGTTTGGCTGCTTTTCCCTGCTGTGTTTATGCCGCTTTACACCCTCTTGATTCACTTGCAGAGAGATATCGATACATAGGTTTTCAGATTCATACTAGTCAGATATATTCTTGTGCGGTGACTAGGGGGTGTTGAGTCCAGTTCACTGAGCAGGGAGTAGGCCTTGTCTATTACATATTTGGCTTATGGAGCGGTGTCTGAGCTAATTTCAAACCCTTGTTTTATGCATCACCCCACCTCACCTTTCCCGTTAAGCAGCCATAGTGTGTCTTCTAAAGGTGTGACTCTGTTCTGTTTTGTAATTCAGTTCAAGTGTAGCGATTTTGACATTCCCTCTATAAGCGATATCTTAGGATAAGTGTCTTTTTCTGTGTGACTTATTTCACTTAGAATCATCGTATCTAAATCCACTCATCATGCTGCTAACTAGCCTTATGACATTGATTTCATGGCTGAGTGATATTCCACTGTGCCAAGTACCACCATTTCTTTATCCATTTTTCTCTTTCCTGGGATATTGAAGGTGTACCGAAGTGGAGGTTCTTGGAAACAGAGCAGCCGTAAACTTTAGGGTGCCTGTGTCTTGTTGATTTTTAGTTTTCCCAATTTATACGCCCATGAGTGGAAGTGCCCTATGCTCTCAACGCTGTGTTTATTACTTGTTTCAGGACACACCGTACTCTTCTCCAGAGTGCCTGTTGGCAATTTACATCCCGCCCATCAGCGTAGCAAGGCTCCCATGTCTCCATGGCCTGTCCTGCTTTTCTGGTTTTTACTGTTTGTTCAGCATGGCCCTTTTGACCGAGGGCAAGCGAGACTTCTTTGTAGCGCTGATTTGCCCTTCCGGCTTGCTTGGTTGGCCAAAAAGGGCGTATGCGTTTTTTCCTGAATATATTCAGGAAAAAACGCATACGCCCTTTTTGGCCAAGGGCATCATTGTCAACGTTTTGCCGCTTTTCATGTGCTTTAAAGGCGAGTCGAATCTACCTCCTGAAATCTGTTTCCTGCAAATCTGCCTTGCTTTCAAATCCTCTTCGTTGCCTTCCCTCAATATATTTGTGGACGAGAGTTCTCATTTATAACTCTGCACGTTTGTGAATTGCAGTGCCCCTGAGCTCCATTTGTCTCCTCGCTTTTTTGGGAGCTGGCCGCAAAAGCGCAGGATTGCTTCAGGCCCTATTTTGGTTCTGGGGGGCAGGCTGAGCCTGTGGTTCATTCTTCTTCCTGATGGGAAAATGGAGTGACCTATGCCTGTCCCAACACCTAAGGCTCGTCTCTCGTGGGTTCCGCGTCTTCCCGTTCATCCTCAGGACAAATTGCAACCTGTACAATCAGGAGGTTAAAGGTGCTGATTCTCCAAGTAGGGAGATGGTTAGTCAAGCGGCTGGAATGGCGAACCCGAGCACAAGGAGAGGAGAAATGAGGTGCGTTTTAGAAACCTTTCCCGATCTCATGGCATACCATCTTCTGGGTTTCCCATGCATGTTTTGATGTAGGAAGATTCCCTTGTACCTGGAGATTTGAGACCCATGGGGTGTGTTCCCCGCAGTGTTACTTTAAAGTATCTGCATTTGCTCACCCAACCTCACCAACCCTCTCAGCCCCAAGAGTGTCCAGCCTTATGTCTCATCCAGCTGTGGGTCTAGATATGGTCAATCCAGGTTGCATCAGAGACCCTGAACGGATTTTGTAAGAATTGCTCTCTCTTTCACTGTCTTTGTTTTGTGGGTTTTTAAAAGTAATTTATGTTTAGAATCGGGCTTGGCTGCTTTTCCCTGCTGTGTTGATGCCGCTTTACACCCTCTTGATTCACTTGCAGAGAGATATCGATACATAGGTTTTCAGATTCTTACTAGTCAGATATATTCTTGTGTGTTGACTAGGGTGTGTTGAGCCCAGTTCACTGAGCAGGGAGTAGGCCTTGTCTATTACATATTTGGCTTATGGAGCGGTGTCTGAGCTAATTTCAAACCCTTGTTTTATGCATCACCCCACCTCACCTTTCCCGTTAAGCAGCCATAGTGTGTCTTCTAAAGGTGTGACTCTGTTCTGTTTTGTAATTCAGTTCAAGTGTAGCGATTTTGACATTCCCTCTATAAGTGATATCTTAGGATAAGTGTCTTTTTCTGTGTGACTTATTTCACTTAGAATCATCGTATCTAAATCCACTCATCATGCTGCTAACTAGCCTTATGACATTGATTTCATGGCTGAGTGATATTCCATTGTGCCAAGTACCACCATTTCTTTATCCATTTTTCTCTTTCCTGGGATATTGAAGGTGTACCGAAGTGGAGGTTCTTGGAAACAGAGCAGCCGTAAACTTTAGGGTGCCTGTGTCTTGTTGATTTTTAGTTTTCCCAATTTATACGCCCATGAGTGGAAGTGCCCTATGCTCTCAACGCTGTGTTTATTACTTGTTTCAGGACACACCGTACTCTTCTCCAGAGTGCCTGTTGGCAATTTACATCCCGCCCATCAGCGTAGCAAGGCTCCCATGTCTCCATGGCCTGTCCTGCTTTTCTGGTTTTTACACTTTGTTCAGCATGGCCCTTTTGACCCAGGGCAAGCGAGACTTCTTTGTAGCGCTGATTTGCCCTTCCGGCTTGCTTGGTTGGCCAAAAAGGGCGTATGCGTTTTTTCCTGAATATATTCAGGAAAAAACGCATACGCCCTTTTTGGCCAAGGGCATCATTGTCAACGTTTTGCCGCTTTTCATGTGCTTTAAAGGCGAGTCGAATCTACCTCCTGAAATCTTTTTCCTGCAAATCTGCCTTGCTTTCAAATCCTCTTCGTTGCCTTCCCTCAATATATTTGTGGACGAGAGTTCTCATTTATAACTCTGCACGTTTGTGAATTGCAGTGCCCCTGAGCTCCATTTGTCTCCTCGCTTTTTTGGGAGCTGGCCGCAAAAGCGCAGGATTGCTTCAGGCCCTATTTTGGTTCTGGGGGGCAGGCTGAGCCTGTGGTTCATTCTTCTTCCTGATGGGAAAATGGAGTGACCTATGCCTGTCCCAACACCTAGGGCTCGTCTCTCGTGGGTTCCGCGTCTTCCCGTTCATCCTCAGGACAAATTGCAACCTGTACAATCAGGAGGTTAAAGGTGCTGATTCTCCAAGTAGGGAGATGGTTAGTCAAGCGGCTGGAATGGCGAACGCGAGCACAAGGAGAGGAGAAATGAGGTGCGTTTTAGAAACCTTTCCCGATCTCACGGCATACCATCTTCTGGCTTTCCCATGCATGTTTTGATGTAGGAAGATTCCCTTGTACCTGGAGATTTGAGACCCATGGTGTGGGTACCCCGCGGTATTACTTTAAAGTATCTGCATTTGCTCACCCAAGCTCACCAATCCTCTCAGCCCCAAGAGTGTCCAGCCTTATGTCTCATCCAGCTGTGGGTCTAGATATGGTCAATCCAGGTTGCATCAGAGACCCTGAACGGATTTTGTAAGAATTTCTCTCTCTTTCACTGTCTTTGCTTTGTGGGTTTTTTAAAGTAATGTATGTTTAGAATGGGGTTTGGCTGCTTTTCCCTGCTGTGTTTATGCCGCTTTACACCCTCTTGATTCACTTGCAGAGAGATATCGATACATAGGTTTTCAGATTCATACTAGTCAGATATATTCTTGTGCGGTGACTAGGGGGTGTTGAGTCCAGTTCACTGAGCAGGGAGTAGGCCTTGTCTATTACATATTTGGCTTATGGAGCGGTGTCTGAGCTAATTTCAAACCCTTGTTTTATGCATCACCCCACCTCACCTTTCCGGTTAAGCAGCCATAGTGTGTCTTCTAAAGGTGTGACTCTGTTCTGTTTTGTAATTCAGTTCAAGTGTAGCGATTTTGACATTCCCTCTATAAGCGATATCTTAGGATAAGTGTCTTTTTCTCTGTGACTTATTTCACTTAGAATCATCGTACCTAAATCCACTCATCATGCTGCTAACTAGCCTTATGACATTGATTTCATGGCTGAGTGATATTCCATTGTGCCAAGTACCACCATTTCTTTATCCATTTTTCTCTTTCCTGGGATATTGAAGGTGTACCGAAGTGGAGGTTCTTGGAAACAGAGCAGCCGTAAACTTTAGGGTGCCTGTGTCTTGTTGATTTTTAGTTTTCCCAATTTATACGCCCTTGAGTGGAAGTGCCCTATGCTCTCTATGCTGTGTTTATTACTTGTTTCAGGACACACCGTACTCTTCTCCAGGGTGCCTGTTGGCAATTTACATCCCGCCCATCAGCGTAGCAAGGCTCCCATGTCTCCATGGCCTGTCCTGCTTTTCTGGTTTTTACTGTTTGTTCAGCATGGCCCTTTTGACGGAGGGCAAGCGAGACTTCTTTGTAGCGCTGATTTGCCCTTCCGGCTTGCTTGGTTGTCCAAAAAGGGCGTATGCGTTTTTTCCTGAATATATTCAGGAAAAAACGCATACGCCCTTTTTGGCCAAGGGCATCATTGTCAACGTTTTGCCGCTTTTCATGTGCTTTAAAGGCGAGTCGAATCTACCTCCTGAAATCTGTTTCCTGCAAATCTGCCTTGCTTTCAAATCCTCTTCGTTGCCTTCCCTCAATATATTTGTGGACGAGAGTTCTCATTTATAACTCTGCACGTTTGTGAATTGCAGTGCCCCTGAGCTCCATTTGTCTCCTCGCTTTTTTGGGAGCTGGCCGCAAAAGCGCAGGATTGCTTCAGGCCCTATTTTGGTTCTGGGGGGCAGGCTGAACCTGTGGTTCATTCTTCTTCCTGATGGGAAAATGGAGTGACCTATGCCTGTCCCAAAACCTAGGGCTCGTCCCTCGTTGGTTCCGCGTCTTCCTGTTCATCCTCAGGACAAATTGCAACCTGTACAATCAGGAGGTTAAAGGTGCTGATTCTCCAAGTAGGGAGATGGTTAGTCAAGCGGCTGGAATGGCGAACCCGAGCACAAGGAGAGGAGAAATGAGGTGCGTTTTAGAAACCTTTCCCGATCTCATGGCATACCATCTTCTGGGTTTCCCATGCATGTTTTGATGTAGGAAGATTCCCTTGTACCTGGAGATTTGAGACCCATGGGGTGTGTTCTCCGCAGTGTTACTTTAAAGTATATGCGTTTGCTCACCCAACCTCACCAATCCTCTCAGCCCCAAGAGTGTCCAGCTTTATGGCTCATCCAGCTATGGGGCTAGATATGGTCAATCCAGGTTGCATCAGAGACCCTGAACGGATTTTGTAAGAATTTCTCTCTCTTTCACTGTCTTTGTTTTGTGGGTTTTTTAAAGTAATTTATGTTTAGAATCGGGCTTGGCTGCTTTTCCCTGCTGTGTTGATGCCGCTTTACACCCTCTTGATTCACTTGCAGAGAGATATCGATACATAGGTTTTCAGATTCTTACTAGTCAGATATATTCTTGTGTGGTGACTAGGGTGTGTTGAGTCCAGTTCACTGAGCAGGGAGTAGGCCTTGTCTATTACATATTTGGCTTATGGAGCGGTCTCTGAGCTAATTTCAAACCCTTGTTTTATGCATCACCCCACCTCACCTTTCCCGTTAAGCAGCCATAGTGTGTCTTCTAAAGGTGTGACTCTGTTCTGTTTTGTAATTCAGTTCAAGTGTAGCGATTTTGACATTCCCTCTATAAGCGATATCTTAGGATAAGTGTCTTTTTCTGTGTGACTTATTTCACTTAGAATCATCGTATCTAAATCCACTCATCATGCTGCTAACTAGCCTTATGACATTGATTTCATGGCTGAGTGATATTCCACTGTGCCAAGTACCACCATTTCTTTATCCATTTTTCTCTTTCCTGGGATATTGAAGGTGTACCGAAGTGGAGGTTCTTGGAAACAGAGCAGCCGTAAACTTTAGGGTGCCTGTGTCTTGTTGATTTTTAGTTTTCCCAATTTATACGCCCATGAGTGGAAGTGCCCTATGCTCTCAACGCTGTGTTTATTACTTGTTTCAGGACACACCGTACTCTTCTCCAGAGTGCCTGTTGGCAATTTACATCCCGCCCATCAGCGTAGCAAGGCTCCCATGTCTCCATGGCCTGTCCTGCTTTTCTGGTTTTTACACTTTGTTCAGCATGGCCCTTTTGACCCAGGGCAAGCGAGACTTCTTTGTAGCGCTGATTTGCCCTTCCGGCTTGCTTGGTTGGCCAAAAAGGGCGTATGCGTTTTTTCCTGAATATATTCAGGAAAAAACGCATACGCCCTTTTTGGCCAAGGGCATCATTGTCAACGTTTTGCCGCTTTTCATGTGCTTTAAAGGCGAGTCGAATCTACCTCCTGAAATCTTTTTCCTGCAAATCTGCCTTGCTTTCAAATCCTCTTCGTTGCCTTCCCTCAATATATTTGTGGACGAGAGTTCTCATTTATAACTCTGCACGTTTGTGAATTGCAGTGCCCCTGAGCTCCATTTGTCTCCTCGCTTTTTTGGGAGCTGGCCGCAAAAGCGCAGGATTGCTTCAGGCCCTATTTTGGTTCTGGGGGGCAGGCTGAGCCTGTGGTTCATTCTTCTTCCTGATGGGAAAATGGAGTGACCTATGCCTGTCCCAACACCTAGGGCTCGTCTCTCGTGGGTTCCGCGTCTTCCCGTTCATCCTCAGGACAAATTGCAACCTGTACAATCAGGAGGTTAAAGGTGCTGATTCTCCAAGTAGGGAGATGGTTAGTCAAGCGGCTGGAATGGCGAACGCGAGCACAAGGAGAGGAGAAATGAGGTGCGTTTTAGAAACCTTTCCCGATCTCACGGCATACCATCTTCTGGCTTTCCCATGCATGTTTTGATGTAGGAAGATTCCCCTGTACCTGGAGATTTGAGACCCATGGTGTGGGTACCCCGCGGTATTACTTTAAAGTATCTGCATTTGCTCACCCAAGCTCACCAATCCTCTCAGCCCCAAGAGTGTCCAGCCTTATGTCTCATCCAGCTGTGGGTCTAGATATGGTCAATCCAGGTTGCATCAGAGACCCTGAACGGATTTTGTAAGAATTTCTCTCTCTTTCACTGTCTTTGCTTTGTGGGTTTTTTAAAGTAATGTATGTTTAGAATGGGGTTTGGCTGCTTTTCCCTGCTGTGTTTATGCCGCTTTACACCCTCTTGATTCACTTGCAGAGAGATATCGATACATAGGTTTTCAGATTCATACTAGTCAGATATATTCTTGTGCGGTGACTAGGGGGTGTTGAGTCCAGTTCACTGAGCAGGGAGTAGGCCTTGTCTATTACATATTTGGCTTATGGAGCGGTGTCTGAGCTAATTTCAAACCCTTGTTTTATGCATCACCCCACCTCACCTTTCCGGTTAAGCAGCCATAGTGTGTCTTCTAAAGGTGTGACTCTGTTCTGTTTTGTAATTCAGTTCAAGTGTAGCGATTTTGACATTCCCTCTATAAGCGATATCTTAGGATAAGTGTCTTTTTCTCTGTGACTTATTTCACTTAGAATCATCGTACCTAAATCCACTCATCATGCTGCTAACTAGCCTTATGACATTGATTTCATGGCTGAGTGATATTCCATTGTGCCAAGTACCACCATTTCTTTATCCATTTTTCTCTTTCCTGGGATATTGAAGGTGTACCGAAGTGGAGGTTCTTGGAAACAGAGCAGTCGTAAACTTTAGGGTGCCTGTGTCTTGTTGATTTTTAGTTTTCCCAATTTATACGCCCTTGAGTGGAAGTGCCCTATGCTCTCTATGCTGTGTTTATTACTTGTTTCAGGACACACCGTACTCTTCTCCAGGGTGCCTGTTGGCAATTTACATCCCGCCCATCAGCGTAGCAAGGCTCCCATGTCTCCATGGCCTGTCCTGCTTTTCTGGTTTTTACTGTTTGTTCAGCATGGCCCTTTTGACGGAGGGCAAGCGAGACTTCTTTGTAGCGCTGATTTGCCCTTCCGGCTTGCTTGGTTGGCCAAAAAGGGCGTATGCGTTTTTTCCTGAATATATTCAGGAAAAAACGCATACGCCCTTTTTGGCCAAGGGCATCATTGTCAACGTTTTGCCGCTTTTCATGTGCTTTAAAGGCGAGTCGAATCTACCTCCTGAAATCTGTTTCCTGCAAATCTGCCTTGCTTTCAAATCCTCTTCGTTGCCTTCCCTCAATATATTTGTGGACGAGAGTTCTCATTTATAACTCTGCACGTTTGTGAATTGCAGTGCCCCTGAGCTCCATTTGTCTCCTCGCTTTTTTGGGAGCTGGCCGCAAAAGCGCAGGATTGCTTCAGGCCCTATTTTGGTTCTGGGGGGCAGGCTGAACCTGTGGTTCATTCTTCTTCCTGATGGGAAAATGGAGTGACCTATGCCTGTCCCAAAACCTAGGGCTCGTCCCTCGTTGGTTCCGCATCTTCCTGTTCATCCTCAGGACAAATTGCAACCTGTACAATCAGGAGGTTAAAGGTGCTGATTCTCCAAGTAGGGAGATGGTTAGTCAAGCGGCTGGAATGGCGAACCCGAGCACAAGGAGAGGAGAAATGAGGTGCGTTTTAGAAACCTTTCCCGATCTCATGGCATACCATCTTCTGGGTTTCCCATGCATGTTTTGATGTAGGAAGATTCCCTTGTACCTGGAGATTTGAGACCCATGGGGTGTGTTCTCCGCAGTGTTACTTTAAAGTATATGCGTTTGCTCACCCAACCTCACCAATCCTCTCAGCCCCAAGAGTGTCCAGCTTTATGGCTCATCCAGCTATGGGGCTAGATATGGTCAATCCAGGTTGCATCAGAGACCCTGAACGGATTTTGTAAGAATTTCTCTCTCTTTCACTGTCTTTGTTTTGTGGGTTTTTTAAAGTAATTTATGTTTAGAATCGGGCTTGGCTGCTTTTCCCTGCTGTGTTGATGCCGCTTTACACCCTCTTGATTCACTTGCAGAGAGATATCGATACATAGGTTTTCAGATTCTTACTAGTCAGATATATTCTTGTGTGGTGACTAGGGTGTGTTGAGTCCAGTTCACTGAGCAGGGAGTAGGCCTTGTCTATTACATATTTGGCTTATGGAGCGGTCTCTGAGCTAATTTCAAACCCTTGTTTTATGCATCACCCCACCTCACCTTTCCCGTTAAGCAGCCATAGTGTGTCTTCTAAAGGTGTGACTCTGTTCTGTTTTGTAATTCAGTTCAAGTGTAGCGATTTTGACATTCCCTCTATAAGCGATATCTTAGGATAAGTGTCTTTTTCTGTGTGACTTATTTCACTTAGAATCATCGTATCTAAATCCACTCATCATGCTGCTAACTAGCCTTATGACATTGATTTCATGGCTGAGTGATATTCCACTGTGCCAAGTACCACCATTTCTTTATCCATTTTTCTCTTTCCTGGGATACTGAAGGTGTACCGAAGTGGAGGTTCTTGGAAACAGAGCAGCCGTAAACTTTAGGGTGCCTGTGTCTTGTTGATTTTTAGTTTTCCCAATTTATACGCCCATGAGTGGAAGTGCCCTATGCTCTCAACGCTGTGTTTATTACTTGTTTCAGGACACACCATACTCTTCTCCAGAGTGCCTGTTGGCAATTTACATCCCGCCCATCAGCGTAGCAAGGCTTCCATGTCTCCATGGCCTGTCCTGCTTTTCTGGTTTTTACACTTTGTTCAGCATGGCCCTTTTGACCGAGGGCAAGCGAGACTTCTTTGTAGCGCTGATTTGCCCTTCCGGCTTGCTTGGTTGGCCAAAAAGGGCGTATGCGTTTTTTCCTGAATATATTCAGGAAAAAACGCATACGCCCTTTTTGGCCAAGGCATCATTGTCAACGTTTTGCCGCTTTTCATGTGCTTTAAAGGCGAGTCGAATCTACCTCCTGAAATCTGTTTCCTGCAAATCTGCCTTGCTTTCAAATCCTCTTCGTTGCCTTCCCTCAATATATTTGTGGACGAGAGTTCTCATTTATAACTCTGCACGTTTGTGAATTGCAGTGCCCCTGAGCTCCATTTGTCTCCTCGCTTTTTTGGGAGCTGGCCGCAAAAGCGCAGGATTGCTTCAGGCCCTATTTTGGTTCTGGGGGGCAGGCTGAGCCTGTGGTTCATTCTTCTTCCTGATGGGAAAATGGAGTGACCTCTGCCTGTCCCAACACCTAGGGCTAGTCTTTCGTTGGTTCCCCGTCTTCCCGTTCATCCTCAGGACAAATTGCAACCTGGACGAAACAGTAGGTTAAAGGTGCTGATTCTCCAAGTAGGGAGATGGTTAGTCAAGCGGCTGGAATGGCGAACCCGAGCACAAGGAGAGGAGAAATGAGGTGCGTTCTAGAAACCTTTCCCGATCTCACGGCACACCATCTTCTGGGTTTCCCATGCATGTTTTGATGTAGGAAGATTCCCTTGTACCTGGAGATTTGAGACCCATGGGGTGGGTACCCCGCGGTATTACTTTAAAGTATCTGCATTTGCTCACCCAACCTCACCAATCCTCTCAGCCCCAAGAGTGTCCAGCCTTATGTCTCATCCAGCTGTGGGTCTAGATATGGTCAATCCAGGTTGCATCAGAGACCCTGAACGGATTTTGTAAGAATTTCTCTCTCTTTCACTGTCTTTGTTTTGTGGGTTTTTAAAAGTAATTTATGTTTAGAATCGGGCTTGGCTGCTTTTCCCTGCTGTGTTGATGCCGCTTTACCCCCTCTTGATTCACTTGCAGAGAGATATCGATACATAGGTTTTCAGATTCTTACTAGTCAGATATATTCTTGTGTGGTGACTAGGGTGTGTTGAGTCCAGTTCACTGAGCAGGGAGTAGGCCTTGTCTATTACATATTTGGCTTATGGAGCGGTCTCTGAGCTAATTTCAAACCCTTGTTTTATGCATCACCCCACCTCACCTTTCCCGTTAAGCAGCCATAGTGTGTCTTCTAATGGTGTGACTCTGTTCTGTTTTGTAATTCAGTTCAAGTGTAGCGATTTTGACATTCCCTCTATAAGCGATATCTTAGGATAAGTGTCTTTTTCTGTGTGACTTATTTCACTTAGAATCATCGTATCTAAATCCACTCATCATGCTGCTAACTAGCCTTATGACATTGATTTCATGGCTGAGTGATATTCCACTGTGCCAAGTACCACCATTTCTTTATCCATTTTTCTCTTTCCTGGGATATTGAAGGTGTACCGAAGTGGAGGTTCTTGGAAACAGAGCAGCCGTAAACTTTAGGGTGCCTGTGTCTTGTTGATTTTTAGTTTTCCCAATTTATACGCCCATGAGTGGAAGTGCCCTATGCTCTCAACGCTGTGTTTATTACTTGTTTCAGGACACACCATACTCTTCTCCAGAGTGCCTGTTGGCAATTTACATCCCGCCCATCAGCGTAGCAAGGCTTCCATGTCTCCATGGCCTGTCCTGCTTTTCTGGTTTTTACACTTTGTTCAGCATGGCCCTTTTGACCGAGGGCAAGCGAGACTTCTTTGTAGCGCTGATTTGCCCTTCCGGCTTGCTTGGTTGGCCAAAAAGGGCGTATGCGTTTTTTCCTGAATATATTCAGGAAAAAACGCATACGCCCTTTTTGGCCAAGGCATCATTGTCAACGTTTTGCCGCTTTTCATGTGCTTTAAAGGCGAGTCGAATCTACCTCCTGAAATCTGTTTCCTGCAAATCTGCCTTGCTTTCAAATCCTCTTCGTTGCCTTCCCTCAATATATTTGTGGACGAGAGTTCTCATTTATAACTCTGCACGTTTGTGAATTGCAGTGCCCCTGAGCTCCATTTGTCTCCTCGCTTTTTTGGGAGCTGGCCGCAAAAGCGCAGGATTGCTTCAGGCCCTATTTTGGTTCTGGGGGGCAGGCTGAGCCTGTGGTTCATTCTTCTTCCTGATGGGAAAATGGAGTGACCTGTGCCTGTCCCAACACCTAGGGCTAGTCTTTCGTTGGTTCCCCGTCTTCCCGTTCATCCTCAGGACAAATTGCAACCTGGACGAAACAGTAGGTTAAAGGTGCTGATTCTCCAAGTAGGGAGATGGTTAGTCAAGCGGCTGGAATGGCGAACCCGAGCACAAGGAGAGGAGAAATGAGGTGCGTTCTAGAAACCTTTCCCGATCTCACGGCACACCATCTTCTGGGTTTCCCATGCATGTTTTGATGTAGGAAGATTCCCTTGTACCTGGAGATTTGAGACCCATGGGGTGGGTACCCCGCGGTATTACTTTAAAGTATCTGCATTTGCTCACCCAACCTCACCAATCCTCTCAGCCCCAAGAGTGTCCAGCCTTATGTCTCATCCAGCTGTGGGTCTAGATATGGTCAATCCAGGTTGCATCAGAGACCCTGAACGGATTTTGTAAGAATTTCTCTCTCTTTCACTGTCTTTGTTTTGTGGGTTTTTAAAAGTAATTTATGTTTAGAATCGGGCTTGGCTGCTTTTCCCTGCTGTGTTGATGCCGCTTTACACCCTCTTGATTCACTTGCAGAGAGATATCGATACATAGGTTTTCAGATTCTTACTAGTCAGATATATTCTTGTGTGTTGACTAGGGTGTGTTGAGCCCAGTTCACTGAGCAGGGAGTAGGCCTTGTCTATTACATATTTGGCTTATGGAGCGGTGTCTGAGCTAATTTCAAACCCTTGTTTTATGCATCACCCCACCTCACCTTTCCCGTTAAGCAGCCATAGTGTGTCTTCTAAAGGTGTGACTCTGTTCTGTTTTGTAATTCAGTTCAAGTGTAGCGATTTTGACATTCCCTCTATAAGCGATATCTTAGGATAAGTGTCTTTTTCTGTGTGACTTATTTCACTTAGAATCATCGTATCTAAATCCGCTCATCATGCTGCTAACTAGCCTTATGACATTGATTTCATGGCTGAGTGATATTCCACTGTGCCAAGTACCACCATTTCTTTATCCATTTTTTTCTTTCCTGGGATATTGAAGGTGTACCGAAGTGGAGGTTCTTGGAAACAGAGCAGCCGTAAACTTTAGGGTGCCTGTGTCTTGTTGATTTTTAGTTTTCCCAATTTATACGCCCATGAGTGGAAGTGCCCTATGCTCTCAACGCTGTGTTTATTACTTGTTTCAGGACACACCGTACTCTTCTCCAGAGTGCCTGTTGGCAATTTACATCCCGCCCATCAGCGTAGCAAGGCTTCCATGTCTCCATGGCCTGTCCTGCTTTTCTGGTTTTTACACTTTGTTCAGCATGGCCCTTTTGACCGAGGGCAAGCGAGACTTCTTTGTAGCGCTGATTTGCCCTTCCGGCTTGCTTGGTTGGCCAAAAAGGGCGTATGCGTTTTTTCCTGAATATATTCAGGAAAAAACGCATACGCCCTTTTTGGCCAAGGGCATCATTGTCAACGTTTTGCCGCTTTTCATGTGCTTTAAAGGCGAGTCGAATCTACCTCCTGAAATCTGTTTCCTGCAAATCTGCCTTTCTTTCAAATCCTCTTCGTTGCCTTCCCTCAATATATTTGTGGACGAGAGTTCTCATTTATAACTCTGCACGTTTGTGAATTGCAGTGCCCCTGAGCTCCATTTGTCTCCTCGCTTTTTTGGGAGCTGGCCGCAAAAGCGCAGGATTGCTTCAGGCCCTATTTTGGTTCTGGGGGGCAGGCTGAGCCTGTGGTTCATTCTTTTTCCTGATGGGAAAATGGAGTGACCTATGCCTGTCCCAACACCTAGGGCTCGTCCCTCGTTGGTTCCGCGTCTTCCTGTTCATCCTCAGGACAAATTGCAACCTGTACAATCAGGAGGTTAAAGGTGCTGATTCTCCAAGTAGGGAGATGGTTAGTCAAGCGGCTGGAATGGCGAACCCGAGCACAAGGAGAGGAGAAATGAGGTGCGTTTTAGAATCCTTTCCCGATCTCATGGCATACCATCTTCTGGGTTTCCCATGCATGTTTTGATGTAGGAAGATTCCCTTGTACCTGGAGATTTGAGACCCATGGGGTGGGTACCCCGCGGTATTACTTTAAAGTATCTGCATTTGCTCACCCAACCTCACCAATCCTCTCAGCCCAAGAGTGTCCAGCCTTATGTCTCATCCAGCTGTGGGTCTAGATATGGTCAATCCAGGTTGCATCAGAGACCCTGAACGGATTTTGTAAGAATTTCTCTCTCTTTCACTGTCTTTGCTTTGTGGGTTTTTTAAAGTAATGTATGTTTAGAATGGGGTTTGGCTGCTTTTCCCTGCTGTGTTTATGCCGCTTTACACCCTCTTGATTCACTTGCAGAGAGATATCGATACATAGGTTTTCAGATTCTTACGAGTCAGATATATTCTTGTGCGGTGACTAGGGGGTGTTGAATCCAGTTCACTGAGCAGGGAGTAGGCCTTGTCTATTACATATTTGGCTTATGGAGCGGTGTCTGAGCTAATTTCAAACCCTTGTTTTATGCATCACCCCACCTCACCTTTCCCGTTAAGCAGCCATAGTGTGTCTTCTAAAGGTGTGACTCTGTTCTGTTTTGTAATTCAGTTCAAGTGTAGCGATTTTGACATTCCCTCTATAAGCGATATCTTAGGATAAGTGTCTTTTTCTGTGTGACTTATTTCACTTAGAATCATCGTACCTAAATCCACTCATCATGCTGCTAACTAGCCTTATGACATTGATTTCATGGCTGAGTGATATTCCATTGTGCCAAGTACCACCATTTCTTTATCCATTTTTCTCTTTCCTGGGATATTGAAGGTGTACCGAAGTGGAGGTTCTTGGAAACAGAGCAGCCGTAAACTTTAGGGTGCCTGTGTCTTGTTGATTTTTAGTTTTCCCAATTTATACGCCCTTGAGTGGAAGTGCCCTATGCTCTCTACGCTGTGTTTATTACTTGTTTCAGGACACACCGTACTCTTCTCCAGAGTGCCTGTTGGCAATTTACATCCCGCCCATCAGCGTAGCAAGGCTCCCATGTCTCCATGGCCTGTCCTGCTTGTCTGGATTTTACTGTTTGTTCAGCATGGCCCTTTTGACCGAGGGCAAGCGAGACTTCTTTGTAGCGCTGATTTGCCCTTCCGGCTTGCTTGGTTGGCCAAAAAGGGCGTATGCGTTTTTTCCTGAATATATTCAGGAAAAAACGCATACGCCCTTTTTGGCCAAGGGCATCATTGTCAACGTTTTGCCGCTTTTCATGTGCTTTAAAGGCGAGTCGAATCTACCTCCTGAAATCTGTTTCCTGCAAATCTGCCTTGCTTTCAAATCCTCTTCGTTGCCTTCCCTCAATATATTTGTGGACGAGAGTTCTCATTTATAACTCTGCACGTTTGTGAATTGCAGTGCCCCTGAGCTCCATTTGTCTCCTCGCTTTTTTGGGAGCTGGCCGCAAAAGCGCAGGATTGCTTCAGGCCCTATTTTGGTTCTGGGGGGCAGGCTGAGCCTGTGGTTCATTCTTTTTCCTGATGGGAAAATGGAGTGACCTATGCCTGTCCCAACACCTAGGGCTCGTCCCTCGTTGGTTCCGCGTCTTCCTGTTCATCCTCAGGACAAATTGCAACCTGTACAATCAGGAGGTTAAAGGTGCTGATTCTCCAAGTAGGGAGATGGTTAGTCAAGCGGCTGGAATGGCGAACCCGAGCACAAGGAGAGGAGAAATGAGGTGCGTTTTAGAATCCTTTCCCGATCTCATGGCATACCATCTTCTGGGTTTCCCATGCATGTTTTGATGTAGGAAGATTCCCTTGTACCTGGAGATTTGAGACCCATGGGGTGTGTTCTCCGCAGTGTTACTTTAAAGTATATGCGTTTGCTCACCCAACCTCACCAATCCTCTCAGCCCCAAGAGTGTCCAGCTTTATGGCTCATCCAGCTATTTGGCTAGATATGGTCAATCCAGGTTGCATCACAGACCCTGAACGGATTTTGTAAGAATTTCTCTTTCTTTCACTGTCTTTGTTTTGTGGGTTTTTTAAAGTAATTTATGTTTAGAATCGCGCTTGGCTGCTTTTCCCTGCTGTGTTGATGCCGCTTTACACCCTCTTGATTCACTTGCAGAGAGATATCGATACATAGGTTTTCAGATTCATACTAGTCAGATATATTCTTGTGTGTTGACTAGGGTGTGTTGAGTCCAGTTCACTGAGCAGGGAGTAGGCCTTGTCTATTACATATTTGGCTTATGGAGCGGTGTCTGAGCTAATTTCAAACCCTTGTTTTATGCATCACCCCACCTCACCTTTCCCGTTAAGCAGCCATAGTGTGTCTTCTAAAGGTGTGACTCTGTTCTGTTTTGTAATTCAGTTCAAGTGTAGCGATTTTGACATTCCCTCTATAAGTGATATCTTAGGATAAGTGTCTTTTTCTGTGTGACTTATTTCACTTAGAATCATCGTATCTAAATCCACTCATCATGCTGCTAACTAGCCTTATGACATTGATTTCATGGCTGAGTGATATTCCATTGTGCCAAGTACCACCATTTCTTTATCCATTTTTCTCTTTCCTGGGATATTGAAGGTGTACCGAAGTGGAGGTTCTTGGAAACAGAGCAGCCGTAAACTTTAGGGTGCCTGTGTCTTGTTGATTTTTAGTTTTCCCAATTTATACGCCCATGAGTGGAAGTGCCCTATGCTCTCAACGCTGTGTTTATTACTTGTTTCAGGACACACCGTACTCTTCTCCAGAGTGCCTGTTGGCAATTTACATCCCGCCCATCAGCGTAGCAAGGCTTCCATGTCTCCATGGCCTGTCCTGCTTTTCTGGTTTTTACACTTTGTTCAGCATGGCCCTTTTGACCGAGGGCAAGCGAGACTTCTTTGTAGCGCTGATTTGCCATTCTGGCTTGCTTGGTTGGCCAAAAAGGGCGTATGCGTTTTTTCCTGAATATATTCAGGAAAAAACGCATACGCCCTTTTTGGCCAAGGGCATCATTGTCAACGTTTTGCCGCTTTTCATGTGCTTTAAAGGCGAGTCGAATCTACCTCCTGAAATCTGTTTCCTGCAAATCTGCCTTGCTTTCAAATCCTCTTCGTTGCCTTCCCTCAATATATTTGTGGACGAGAGTTCTCATTTATAACTCTGCACGTTTGTGAATTGCAGTGCCCCTGAGCTCCATTTGTCTCCTCGCTTTTTTGGGAGCTGGCCGCAAAAGCGCAGGATTGCTTCAGGCCCTATTTTGGTTCTGGGGGGCAGGCTGAGCCTGTGGTTCATTCTTCTTCCTGATGGGAAAATGGAGTGACCTGTGCCTGTCCCAACACCTAGGGCTAGTCTTTCGTTGGTTCCCCGTCTTCCCGTTCATCCTCAGGACAAATTGCAACCTGGACGAAACAGTAGGTTAAAGGTGCTGATTCTCCAAGTAGGGAGATGGTTAGTCAAGCGGCTGGAATGGCGAACCCGAGCACAAGGAGAGGAGAAATGAGGTGCGTTTTAGAAACCTTTCCCGATCTCACGGCATACCATCTTCTGGCTTTCCCATGCATGTTTTGATGTAGGAAGATTCCCTTGTACCTGGAGATTTGAGACCCATGGGGTGGGTACCCCGCGGTATTACTTTAAAGTATCTGCATTTGCTCACCCAACCTCACCAATCCTCTCAGCCCCAAGAGTGTCCAGCCTTATGTCTCATCCAGCTGTGGGTCTAGATATGGTCAATCCAGGTTGCATCAGAGACCCTGAACGGATTTTGTAAGAATTTCTCTCTCTTTCACTGTCTTTGCTTTGTGGGTTTTTTAAAGTAATGTATGTTTAGAATGGGGTTTGGCTGCTTTTCCCTGCTGTGTTTATGCCGCTTTACACCCTCTTGATTCACTTGCAGAGAGATATCGATACATAGGTTTTCAGATTCTTACGAGTCAGATATATTCTTGTGCGGTGACTAGGGGGTGTTGAGTCCAGTTCACTGAGCAGGGAGTAGGCCTTGTCTATTACATATTTGGCTTATGGAGCGGTGTCTGAGCTAATTTCAAACCCTTGTTTTATGCATCACCCCACCTCACCTTTCCCGTTAAGCAGCCATAGTGTGTCTTCTAAAGGTGTGACTCTGTTCTGTTTTGTAATTCAGTTCAAGTGTAGCGATTTTGACATTCCCTCTATAAGCGATATCTTAGGATAAGTGTCTTTTTCTGTGTGACTTATTTCACTTAGAATCATCGTACCTAAATCCACTCATCATGCTGCTAACTAGCCTTATGACATTGATTTCATGGCTGAGTGATATTCCATTGTGCCAAGTACCACCATTTCTTTATCCATTTTTCTCTTTCCTGGGATATTGAAGGTGTACCGAAGTGGAGGTTCTTGGAAACAGAGCAGCCGTAAACTTTAGGGTGCCTGTGTCTTGTTGATTTTTAGTTTTCCCAATTTATACGCCCTTGAGTGGAAGTGCCCTATGCTCTCTATGCTGTGTTTATTACTTGTTTTAGGACACACAGTACTCTTCTCCAGAGTGCCTGTTGGCAATTTACATCCCGCCCATCAGCGTAGCAAGGCTCCCATGTCTCCATGGCCTGTCCTGATTTTCTGGTTTTTACACTTTGTTCAGCATGGCCCTTTTGACCGAGGGCAAGCGAGACTTCTTTGTAGCGCTGATTTGCCCTTCCGGCTTGCTTGGTTGGCCAAAAAGGGCGTATGCGTTTTTTCCTGAATATATTCAGGAAAAAACGCATACGCCCTTTTTGGCCAAGGGCATCATTGTCAACGTTTTGCCGCTTTTCATGTGCTTTAAAGGCGAGTCGAATCTACCTCCTGAAATCTGTTTCCTGCAAATCTGCCTTGCTTTCAAATCCTCTTCATTGCCTTCCCTCAATATATTTGTGGACGAGAGTTCTCATTTATAACTCTGCACGTTTGTGAATTGCAGTGCCCCTGAGCTCCATTTGTCTCCTCGCTTTTTTGGGAGCTGGCCGCAAAAGCGCAGGATTGCTTCAGGCCCTATTTTGGTTCTGGGGGGCAGGCTGAGCCTGTGGTTCATTCTTCTTCCTGATGGGAAAATGGAGTGACCTATGCCTGTCCCAACACCTAGGGCTCGTCTCTCGTTGGTTCCGCGTCTTCCCGTTCATCCTCAGGACAAATTGCAACCTGTACAATCAGGAGGTTAAAGGTGCTGATTCTCCAAGTAGGGAGATGGTTAGTCAAGCGGCTGGAATGGCGAACCCGAGCACAAGGAGAGGAGAAATGAGGTGCGTTTTAGAAACCTTTCCCGATCTCATGGCATACCATCTTCTGGGTTTCCCATGCATGTTTTGATGTAGGAAGATTCCCTTGTACCTGGAGATTTGAGACCCATGGGGTGTGTTCCCCGCAGTGTTACTTTAAAGTATCTGCATTTGCTCACCCAACCTCACCAACCCTCTCAGCCCCAAGAGTGTCCAGCCTTATGTCTCATCCAGCTGTGGGTCTTGATATGGTCAATCCAGGTTGCATCATAGACCCTGAACGGATTTTGTAAGAATTTCTCTCTCTTTCACTGTCTTTGTTTTGTGGGTTTTTTAAAGTAATTTATGTTTAGAATCGGGCTTGGCTGCTTTTCCCTGCTGTGTTGATGCCGCTTTACACCCTCTTGATTCACTTGCAGAGAGATATCGATACATAGGTTTTCAGATTCTTACTAGTCAGATATATTCTTGTGTGTTGACTAGGGTGTGTTGAGTCCAGTTCACTGAGCAGGGAGTAGGCCTTGTCTATTACATATTTGGCTTATGGAGCGGTCTCTGAGCTAATTTCAAACCCTTGTTTTATGCATCACCCCACCTCACCTTTCCCGTTAAGCAGCCATAGTGTGTCTTCTAAAGGTGTGACTCTGTTCTGTTTTGTAATTCAGTTCAAGTGTAGCGATTTTGACATTCCCTCTATAAGCGATATCTTAGGATAAGTGTCTTTTTCTGTGTGACTTATTTCACTTAGAATCATCGTATCTAAATCCACTCATCATGCTGCTAACTAGCCTTATGACATTGATTTCATGGCTGAGTGATATTCCACTGTGCCAAGTACCAGCATTTCTTTATCCATTTTTCTCTTTCCTGGGATATTGAAGGTGTACCGAAGTGGAGGTTCTTGGAAACAGAGCAGCCGTAAACTTTAGGGTGCCTGTGTCTTGTTGATTTTTAGTTTTCCCAATTTATACGCCCATGAGTGGAAGTGCCCTATGCTCTCAACGCTGTGTTTATTACTTGTTTCAGGACACACCGTACTCTTCTCCAGAGTGCCTGTTGGCAATTTACATCCCGCCCATCAGCGTAGCAAGACTTCCATGTCTCCATGGCCTGTCCTGCTTTTCTGGTTTTTACACTTTGTTCAGCATGGCCCTTTTGACCGAGGGCAAGCGAGACTTCTTTGTAGCGCTGATTTGCCCTTCCGGCTTGCTTGGTTGGCCAAAAAGGGCGTATGCGTTTTTTCCTGAATATATTCAGGAAAAAACGCATACGCCCTTTTTGGCCAAGGGCATCATTGTCAACGTTTTGCCGCTTTTCATGTGCTTTAAAGGCGAGTCGAATCTACCTCCTGAAATCTGTTTCCTGCAAATCTGCCTTGCTTTCAAATCCTCTTCGTTGCCTTCCCTCAATATATTTGTGGACGAGAGTTCTCATTTATAACTCTGCACGTTTGTGAATTGCAGTGCCCCTGAGCTCCATTTGTCTCCTCGCTTTTTTGGGAGCTGGCCGCAAAAGCGCAGGATTGCTTCAGGCCCTATTTTGGTTCTGGGGGGCAGGCTGATCCTGTGGTTCATTCTTCTTCCTGATGGGAAAAAGGAGTGACCTGTGCCTGTCCCAACACCTAGGGCTAGTCTTTCGTTGGTTCCCCGTCTTCCCGTTCATCCTCAGGACAAATTGCAACCTGGACGAAACAGTAGGTTAAAGGTGCTGATTCTCCAAGTAGGGAGATGGTTAGTCAAGCGGCTGGAATGGCGAACCCGAGCACAAGGAGAGGAGAAATGAGGTGCGTTTTAGAAACCTTTCCCGATCTCACGGCATACCATCTTCTGGCTTTCCCATGCATGTTTTGATGTAGGAAGATTCCCTTGTACCTGGAGATTTGAGACCCATGGGGTGGGTACCCCGCGGTATTACTTTAAAGTATCTGCATTTGCTCACCCAACCTCACCAATCCTCTCAGCCCCAAGAGTGTCCAGCCTTATGTCTCATCCAGCTGTGGGTCTAGATATGGTCAATCCAGGTTGCATCAGAGACCCTGAACGGATTTTGTAAGAATTTCTCTCTCTTTCACTGTCTTTGCTTTGTGGGTTTTTTAAAGTAATGTATGTTTAGAATGGGGTTTGGCTGCTTTTCCCTGCTGTGTTTATGCCGCTTTACACCCTCTTGATTCACTTGCAGAGAGATATCGATACATAGGTTTTCAGATTCTTACGAGTCAGATATATTCTTGTGCGGTGACTAGGGGGTGTTGAGTCCAGTTCACTGAGCAGGGAGTAGGCCTTGTCTATTACATATTTGGCTTATGGAGCGGTGTCTGAGCTAATTTCAAACCCTTGTTTTATGCATCACCCCACCTCACCTTTCCCGTTAAGCAGCCATAGTGTGTCTTCTAAAGGTGTGACTCTGTTCTGTTTTGTAATTCAGTTCAAGTGTAGCGATTTTGACATTCCCTCTATAAGCGATATCTTAGGATAAGTGTCTTTTTCTGTGTGACTTATTTCACTTAGAATCATCGTACCTAAATCCACTCATCATGCTGCTAACTAGCCTTATGACATTGATTTCATGGCTGAGTGATATTCCATTGTGCCAAGTACCACCATTTCTTTATCCATTTTTCTCTTTCCTGGGATATTGAAGGTGTACCGAAGTGGAGGTTCTTGGAAACAGAGCAGCCGTAAACTTTAGGGTGCCTGTGTCTTGTTGATTTTTAGTTTTCCCAATTTATACGCCCTTGAGTGGAAGTGCCCTATGCTCTCTATGCTGTGTTTATTACTTGTTTTAGGACACACAGTACTCTTCTCCAGAGTGCCTGTTGGCAATTTACATCCCGCCCATCAGCGTAGCAAGGCTCCCATGTCTCCATGGCCTGTCCTGATTTTCTGGTTTTTACACTTTGTTCAGCATGGCCCTTTTGACCGAGGGCAAGCGAGACTTCTTTGTAGCGCTGATTTCCCCTTCCGGCTTGCTTGGTTGGCCAAAAAGGGCGTATGCGTTTTTTCCTGAATATATTCAGGAAAAAACGCATACGCCCTTTTTGGCCAAGGGCATCATTGTCAACGTTTTGCCGCTTTTCATGTGCTTTAAAGGCGAGTCGAATCTACCTCCTGAAATCTGTTTCCTGCAAATCTGCCTTGCTTTCAAATCCTCTTCATTGCCTTCCCTCAATATATTTGTGGACGAGAGTTCTCATTTATAACTCTGCACGTTTGTGAATTGCAGTGCCCCTGAGCTCCATTTGTCTCCTCGCTTTTTTGGGAGCTGGCCGCAAAAGCGCAGGATTGCTTCAGGCCCTATTTTGGTTCTGGGGGGCAGGCTGAGCCTGTGGTTCATTCTTCTTCCTGATGGGAAAATGGAGTGACCTATGCCTGTCCCAACACCTAGGGCTCGTCTCTCGTTGGTTCCGCGTCTTCCCGTTCATCCTCAGGACAAATTGCAACCTGTACAATCAGGAGGTTAAAGGTGCTGATTCTCCAAGTAGGGAGATGGTTAGTCAAGCGGCTGGAATGGCGAACCCGAGCACAAGGAGAGGAGAAATGAGGTGCGTTTTAGAAACCTTTCCCGATCTCATGGCATACCATCTTCTGGGTTTCCCATGCATGTTTTGATGTAGGAAGATTCCCTTGTACCTGGAGATTTGAGACCCATGGGGTGTGTTCCCCGCAGTGTTACTTTAAAGTATCTGCATTTGCTCACCCAACCTCACCAACCCTCTCAGCCCCAAGAGTGTCCAGCCTTATGTCTCATCCAGCTGTGGGTCTTGATATGGTCAATCCAGGTTGCATCATAGACCCTGAACGGATTTTGTAAGAATTTCTCTCTCTTTCACTGTCTTTGTTTTGTGGGTTTTTTAAAGTAATTTATGTTTAGAATCGGGCTTGGCTGCTTTTCCCTGCTGTGTTGATGCCGCTTTACACCCTCTTGATTCACTTGCAGAGAGATATCGATACATAGGTTTTCAGATTCTTACTAGTCAGATATATTCTTGTGTGTTGACTAGGGTGTGTTGAGTCCAGTTCACTGAGCAGGGAGTAGGCCTTGTCTATTACATATTTGGCTTATGGAGCGGTCTCTGAGCTAATTTCAAACCCTTGTTTTATGCATCACCCCACCTCACCTTTCCCGTTAAGCAGCCATAGTGTGTCTTCTAAAGGTGTGACTCTGTTCTGTTTTGTAATTCAGTTCAAGTGTAGCGATTTTGACATTCCCTCTATAAGCGATATCTTAGGATAAGTGTCTTTTTCTGTGTGACTTATTTCACTTAGAATCATCGTATCTAAATCCACTCATCATGCTGCTAACTAGCCTTATGACATTGATTTCATGGCTGAGTGATATTCCACTGTGCCAAGTACCAGCATTTCTTTATCCATTTTTCTCTTTCCTGGGATATTGAAGGTGTACCGAAGTGGAGGTTCTTGGAAACAGAGCAGCCGTAAACTTTAGGGTGCCTGTGTCTTGTTGATTTTTAGTTTTCCCAATTTATACGCCCATGAGTGGAAGTGCCCTATGCTCTCAACGCTGTGTTTATTACTTGTTTCAGGACACACCGTACTCTTCTCCAGAGTGCCTGTTGGCAATTTACATCCCGCCCATCAGCGTAGCAAGACTTCCATGTCTCCATGGCCTGTCCTGCTTTTCTGGTTTTTACACTTTGTTCAGCATGGCCCTTTTGACCGAGGGCAAGCGAGACTTCTTTGTAGCGCTGATTTGCCCTTCCGGCTTGCTTGGTTGGCCAAAAAGGGCGTATGCGTTTTTTCCTGAATATATTCAGGAAAAAACGCATACGCCCTTTTTGGCCAAGGGCATCATTGTCAACGTTTTGCCGCTTTTCATGTGCTTTAAAGGCGAGTCGAATCTACCTCCTGAAATCTGTTTCCTGCAAATCTGCCTTGCTTTCAAATCCTCTTCGTTGCCTTCCCTCAATATATTTGTGGACGAGAGTTCTCATTTATAACTCTGCACGTTTGTGAATTGCAGTGCCCCTGAGCTCCATTTGTCTCCTCGCTTTTTTGGGAGCTGGCCGCAAAAGCGCAGGATTGCTTCAGGCCCTATTTTGGTTCTGGGGGGCAGGCTGATCCTGTGGTTCATTCTTCTTCCTGATGGGAAAAAGGAGTGACCTGTGCCTGTCCCAACACCTAGGGCTAGTCTTTCGTTGGTTCCCCGTCTTCCCGTTCATCCTCAGGACAAATTGCAACCTGGACGAAACAGTAGGTTAAAGGTGCTGATTCTCCAAGTAGGGAGATGGTTAGTCAAGCGGCTGGAATGGCGAACCCGAGCACAAGGAGAGGAGAAATGAGGTGCGTTTTAGAAACCTTTCCCGATCTCACGGCATACCATCTTCTGGGTTTCCCATGCATGTTTTGATGTAGGAAGATTCCCTTGTACCTGGAGATTTGAGACCCATGGGGTGGGTACCCCGCGGTATTACTTTAAAGTATCTGCATTTGCTCACCCAACCTCACCAATCCTCTCAGCCCCAAGAGTGTCCAGCCTTATGTCTCATCCAGCTGTGGGTCTTGATATGGTCAATCCAGGTTGCATCATAGACCCTGAACGGATTTTGTAAGAATTTCTCTCTCTTTCACTGTCTTTGCTTTGTGGGTTTTTTAAAGTAATGTATGTTTAGAATGGGGTTTGGCTGCTTTTCCCTGCTGTGTTTATGCCGCTTTACACCCTCTTGATTCACTTGCAGAGAGATATCGATACATAGGTTTTCAGATTCATACTAGTCAGATATATTCTTGTGCGGTGACTAGGGGGTGTTGAGTCCAGTTCACTGAGCAGGGAGTAGGCCTTGTCTATTACATATTTGGCTTATGGAGCGGTCTCTGAGCTAATTTCAAACCCTTGTTTTATGCATCACCCCACCTCACCTTTCCCGTTAAGCAGCCATAGTGTGTCTTCTAAAGGTGTGACTCTGTTTTGTTTTGTAATTCAGTTCAAGTGTAGCGATTTTGACATTCCCTCTATAAGCGATATCTTAGGATAAGTGTCTTTTTCTGTGTGACTTATTTCACTTAGAATCATCGTACCTAAATCCACTCATCATGCTGCTAACTAGCCTTATGACATTGATTTCATGGCTGAGTGATATTCCATTGTGCCAAGTACCACCATTTCTTTATCCATTTTTCTCTTTCCTGGGATATTGAAGGTGTACCGAAGTGGAGGTTCTTGGAAACAGAGCAGCCGTAAACTTTAGGGTGCCTGTGTCTTGTTGATTTTTAGTTTTCCCAATTTATACGCCCTTGAGTGGAAGTGCCCTATGCTCTCTACGCTGTGTTTATTACTTGTTTCAGGACACACCGTACTCTTCTCCAGAGTGCCTGTTGGCAATTTACATCCCGCCCATCAGCGTAGCAAGGCTCCCATGTCTCCATGGCCTGTCCTGCTTGTCTGGATTTTACTGTTTGTTCAGCATGGCCCTTTTGACCGAGGGCAAGCGAGACTTCTTTGTAGCGCTGATTTGCCCTTCCGGCTTGCTTGGTTGGCCAAAAAGGGCGTATGCGTTTTTTCCTGAATATATTCAGGAAAAAACGCATACGCCCTTTTTGGCCAAGGGCATCATTGTCAACGTTTTGCCGCTTTTCATGTGCTTTAAAGGCGAGTCGAATCTACCTCCTGAAATCTGTTTCCTGCAAATCTGCCTTGCTTTCAAATCCTCTTCGTTGCCTTCCCTCAATATATTTGTGGACGAGAGTTCTCATTTATAACTCTGCACGTTTGTGAATTGCAGTGCCCCTGAGCTCCATTTGTCTCCTCGCTTTTTTGGGAGCTGGCCGCAAAAGCGCAGGATTGCTTCAGGCCCTATTTTGGTTCTGGGGGGCAGGCTGAGCCTGTGGTTCATTCTTCTTCCTGATGGGAAAATGGAGTGACCTATGCCTGTCCCAACACCTAGGGCTCGTCCCTCGTTGGTTCCGCGTCTTCCTGTTCATCCTCAGGACAAATTGCAACCTGTACAATCAGGAGGTTAAAGGTGCTGATTCTCCAAGTAGGGAGATGGTTAGTCAAGCGGCTGGAATGGCGAACCCGAGCACAAGGAGAGGAGAAATGAGGTGCATTTTAGAAACCTTTCCCGATCTCATGGCATACCATCTTCTGGGTTTCCCATGCATGTTTTGATGTAGGAAGATGCCCTTGTACCTGGAGATTTGAGACCCATGGGGTGTGTTCTCCGCAGTGTTACTTTAAAGTATATGCGTTTGCTCACCCAACCTCACCAATCCTCTCAGCCCCAAGAGTGTCCAGCTTTATGACTCATCCAGCTATGTGGCTAGATATGGTCAATCCAGGTTGCATCAGAGACCCTGAACGGATTTTGTAAGAATTTCTCTCTCTTTCACTGTCTTTGTTTTGTGGGTTTTTTAAAGTAATTTATGTTTAGAATCGCGCTTGGCTGCTTTTCCCTGCTGTGTTGATGCCGCTTTACACCCTCTTGATTCACTTGCAGAGAGATATCGATACATAGGTTTTCAGATTCATACTAGTCAGATATATTCTTGTGTGTTGACTAGGGTGTGTTGAGTCCAGTTCACTGAGCAGGGAGTAGGCCTTGTCTATTACATATTTGGCTTATGGAGCGGTGTCTGAGCTAATTTCAAACCCTTGTTTTATGCATCACCCCACCTCACCTTTCCCGTTAAGCAGCCATAGTGTGTCTTCTAAAGGTGTGACTCTGTTCTGTTTTGTAATTCAGTTCAAGTGTAGCGATTTTGACATTCCCTCTATAAGTGATATCTTAGGATAAGTGTCTTTTTCTGTGTGACTTATTTCACTTAGAATCATCGTATCTAAATCCACTCATCATGCTGCTAACTAGCCTTATGACATTGATTTCATGGCTGAGTGATATTCCATTGTGCCAAGTACCACCATTTCTTTATCCATTTTTCTCTTTCCTGGGATATTGAAGGTGTACCGAAGTGGAGGTTCTTGGAAACAGAGCAGCCGTAAACTTTAGGGTGCCTGTGTCTTGTTGATTTTTAGTTTTCCCAATTTATACGCCCATGAGTGGAAGTGCCCTATGCTCTCAACGCTGTGTTTATTACTTGTTTCAGGACACACCGTACTCTTCTCCAGAGTGCCTGTTGGCAATTTACATCCCGCCCATCAGCGTAGCAAGGCTTCCATGTCTCCATGGCCTGTCCTGCTTTTCTGGTTTTTACACTTTGTTCAGCATGGCCCTTTTGACCGAGGGCAAGCGAGACTTCTTTGTAGCGCTGATTTGCCCTTCTGGCTTGCTTGGTTGGCCAAAAAGGGCGTATGCGTTTTTTCCTGAATATATTCAGGAAAAAACGCATACGCCCTTTTTGGCCAAGGGCATCATTGTCAACGTTTTGCCGCTTTTCATGTGCTTTAAAGGCGAGTCGAATCTACCTCCTGAAATCTGTTTCCTGCAAATCTGCCTTGCTTTCAAATCCTCTTCGTTGCCTTCCCTCAATATATTTGTGGACGAGAGTTCTCATTTATAACTCTGCACGTTTGTGAATTGCAGTGCCCCTGAGCTCCATTTGGCTCCTCGCTTTTTTGGGAGCTGGCCGCAAAAGCGCAGGATTGCTTCAGGCACTATTTTGGTTCTGGGGGGCAGGCTGAGCCTGTGGTTCATTCTTCTTCCTGATGGGAAAATGGAGTGACCTGTGCCTGTCCCAAAACCTAGGGCTAGTCTTTCGTTGGTTCCCCGTCTTCCCGTTCATCCTCAGGACAAATTGCAACCTGGACGAAACAGTAGGTTAAAGGTGCTGATTCTCCAAGTAGGGAGATGGTTAGTCAAGCGGCTGGAATGGCGAACCCGAGCACAAGGAGAGGAGAAATGAGGTGCGTTTTAGAAACATTTCCCGATCTCACGGCATACCATCTTCTGGCTTTCCCATGCATGTTTTGATGTAGGAAGATTCCCTTGTACCTGGAGATTTGAGACCCATGGGGTGGGTACCCCGCGGTATTACTTTAAAGTATCTGCATTTGCTCACCCAACCTCACCAATCCTCTCAGCCCCAAGAGTGTCCAGCCTTATGTCTCATCCAGCTGTGGGTCTAGATATGGTCAATCCAGGTTGCATCAGAGACCCTGAACGGATTTTGTAAGAATTTCTCTCTCTTTCACTGTCTTTGCTTTGTGGGTTTTTTAAAGTAATGTATGTTTAGAATGGGGTTTGGCTGCTTTTCCCTGCTGTGTTTATGCCGCTTTACACCCTCTTGATTCACTTGCAGAGAGATATCGATACATAGGTTTTCAGATTCTTACGAGTCAGATATATTCTTGTGCGGTGACTAGGGGGTGTTGAGTCCAGTTCACTGAGCAGGGAGTAGGCCTTGTCTATTACATATTTGGCTTATGGAGCGGTGTCTGAGCTAATTTCAAACCCTTGTTTTATGCATCACCCCACCTCACCTTTCCCGTTAAGCAGCCATAGTGTGTCTTCTAAAGGTGTGACTCTGTTCTGTTTTGTAATTCAGTTCAAGTGTAGCGATTTTGACATTCCCTCTATAAGCGATATCTTAGGATAAGTGTCTTTTTCTGTGTGACTTATTTCACTTAGAATCATCGTATCTAAATCCACTCATCATGCTGCTAACTAGCCTTATGACATTGATTTCATGGCTGAGTGATATTCCACTGTGCCAAGTACCAGCATTTCTTTATCCATTTTTCTCTTTCCTGGGATATTGAAGGTGTACCGAAGTGGAGGTTCTTGGAAACAGAGCAGCCGTAAACTTTAGGGTGCCTGTGTCTTGTTGATTTTTAGTTTTCCCAATTTATACGCCCATGAGTGGAAGTGCCCTATGCTCTCAACGCTGTGTTTATTACTTGTTTCAGGACACACCGTACTCTTCTCCAGAGTGCCTGTTGGCAATTTACATCCCGCCCATCAGCGTAGCAAGACTTCCATGTCTCCATGGCCTGTCCTGCTTTTCTGGTTTTTACACTTTGTTCAGCATGGCCCTTTTGACCGAGGGCAAGCGAGACTTCTTTGTAGCGCTGATTTGCCCTTCCGGCTTGCTTGGTTGGCCAAAAAGGGCGTATGCGTTTTTTCCTGAATATATTCAGGAAAAAACGCATACGCCCTTTTTGGCCAAGGGCATCATTGTCAACGTTTTGCCGCTTTTCATGTGCTTTAAAGGCGAGTCGAATCTACCTCCTGAAATCTGTTTCCTGCAAATCTGCCTTGCTTTCAAATCCTCTTCGTTGCCTTCCCTCAATATATTTGTGGACGAGAGTTCTCATTTATAACTCTGCACGTTTGTGAATTGCAGTGCCCCTGAGCTCCATTTGTCTCCTCGCTTTTTTGGGAGCTGGCCGCAAAAGCGCAGGATTGCTTCAGGCCCTATTTTGGTTCTGGGGGGCAGGCTGATCCTGTGGTTCATTCTTCTTCCTGATGGGAAAAAGGAGTGACCTGTGCCTGTCCCAACACCTAGGGCTAGTCTTTCGTTGGTTCCCCGTCTTCCCGTTCATCCTCAGGACAAATTGCAACCTGGACGAAACAGTAGGTTAAAGGTGCTGATTCTCCAAGTAGGGAGATGGTTAGTCAAGCGGCTGGAATGGCGAACCCGAGCACAAGGAGAGGAGAAATGAGGTGCGTTTTAGAAACCTTTCCCGATCTCACGGCATACCATCTTCTGGGTTTCCCATGCATGTTTTGATGTAGGAAGATTCCCTTGTACCTGGAGATTTGAGACCCATGGGGTGGGTACCCCGCGGTATTATTTTAAAGTATCTGCATTTGCTCACCCAACCTCACCAATCCTCTCAGCCCCAAGAGTGTCCAGCCTTATGTCTCATCCAGCTGTGGGTCTTGATATGGTCAATCCAGGTTGCATCATAGACCCTGAACGGATTTTGTAAGAATTTCTCTCTCTTTCACTGTCTTTGCTTTGTGGGTTTTTTAAAGTAATGTATGTTTAGAATGGGGTTTGGCTGCTTTTCCCTGCTGTGTTTATGCCGCTTTACACCCTCTTGATTCACTTGCAGAGAGATATCGATACATAGGTTTTCAGATTCATACTAGTCAGATATATTCTTGTGCGGTGACTAGGGGGTGTTGAGTCCAGTTCACTGAGCAGGGAGTAGGCCTTGTCTATTACATATTTGGCTTATGGAGCGGTCTCTGAGCTAATTTCAAACCCTTGTTTTATGCATCACCCCACCTCACCTTTCCCGTTAAGCAGCCATAGTGTGTCTTCTAAAGGTGTGACTCTGTTTTGTTTTGTAATTCAGTTCAAGTGTAGCGATTTTGACATTCCCTCTATAGGCGATATCTTAGGATAAGTGTCTTTTTCTGTGTGACTTATTTCACTTAGAATCATCGTACCTAAATCCACTCATCATGCTGCTAACTAGCCTTATGACATTGATTTCATGGCTGAGTGATATTCCATTGTGCCAAGTACCACCATTTCTTTATCCATTTTTCTCTTTCCTGGGATATTGAAGGTGTACCGAAGTGGAGGTTCTTGGAAACAGAGCAGCCGTAAACTTTAGCGTGCCTGTGTCTTGTTGATTTTTAGTTTTCCCAATTTATACGCCCTTGAGTGGAAGTGCCCTATGCTCTCTACGCTGTGTTTATTACTTGTTTCAGGACACACCGTACTCTTCTCCAGAGTGCCTGTTGGCAATTTACATCCCGCCCATCAGCGTAGCAAGGCTCCCATGTCTCCATGGCCTGTCCTGCTTGTCTGGATTTTACTGTTTGTTCAGCATGGCCCTTTTGACCGAGGGCAAGCGAGACTTCTTTGTAGCGCTGATTTGCCCTTCCGGCTTGCTTGGTTGGCCAAAAAGGGCGTATGCGTTTTTTCCTGAATATATTCAGGAAAAAACGCATACGCCCTTTTTGGCCAAGGGCATCATTGTCAACGTTTTGCCGCTTTTCATGTGCTTTAAAGGCGAGTCGAATCTACCTCCTGAAATCTGTTTCCTGCAAATCTGCCTTGCTTTGAAATCCTCTTCGTTGCCTTCCCTCAATATATTTGTGGACGAGAGTTCTCATTTATAACTCTGCACGTTTGTGAATTGCAGTGCCCCTGAGCTCCATTTGTCTCCTCGCTTTTTTGGGAGCTGGCCGCAAAAGCGCAGGATTGCTTCAGGCCCTATTTTGGTTCTGGGGGGCAGGCTGAGCCTGTGGTTCATTCTTCTTCCTGATGGGAAAATGGAGTGACCTATGCCTGTTCCAACACCTAGGGCTCGTCCCTCGTTGGTTCCGCGTCTTCCTGTTCATCCTCAGGACAAATTGCAACCTGTACAATCAGGAGGTTAAAGGTGCTGATTCTCCAAGTAGGGAGATGGTTAGTCAAGCGGCTGGAATGGCGAACCCGAGCACAAGGAGAGGAGAAATGAGGTGCGTTTTAGAATCCTTTCCCGATCTCATGGCATACCATCTTCTGGGTTTCCCATGCATGTTTTGATGTAGGAAGATTCCCTTGTACCTGGAGATTTGAGACCCATGGGGTGTGTTCTCCGCAGTGTTACTTTAAAGTATATGCGTTTGCTCACCCAACCTCACCAATCCTCTCAGCCCCAAGAGTGTCCAGCTTTATGACTCATCCAGCTATGTGGCTAGATATGGTCAATCCAGGTTGCATCAGAGACCCTGAACGGATTTTGTAAGAATTTCTCTCTCTTTCACTGTCTTTGTTTTGTGGGTTTTTTAAAGTAATTTATGTTTAGAATCGCGCTTGGCTGCTTTTCCCTGCTGTGTTGATGCCGCTTTACACCCTCTTGATTCACTTGCAGAGAGATATCGATACATAGGTTTTCAGATTCATACTAGTCAGATATATTCTTGTGTGTTGACTAGGGTGTGTTGAGTCCAGTTCACTGAGCAGGGAGTAGGCCTTGTCTATTACATATTTGGCTTATGGAGCGGTGTCTGAGCTAATTTCAAACCCTTGTTTTATGCATCACCCCACCTCACCTTTCCCGTTAAGCAGCCATAGTGTGTCTTCTAAAGGTGTGACTCTGTTCTGTTTTGTAATTCAGTTCAAGTGTAGCGATTTTGACATTCCCTCTATAAGTGATATCTTAGGATAAGTGTCTTTTTCTGTGTGACTTATTTCACTTAGAATCATCGTATCTAAATCCACTCATCATGCTGCTAACTAGCCTTATGACATTGATTTCATGGCTGAGTGATATTCCATTGTGCCAAGTACCACCATTTCTTTATCCATTTTTCTCTTTCCTGGGATATTGAAGGTGTACCGAAGTGGAGGTTCTTGGAAACAGAGCAGCCGTAAACTTTAGGGTGCCTGTGTCTTGTTGATTTTTAGTTTTCCCAATTTATACGCCCATGAGTGGAAGTGCCCTATGCTCTCAACGCTGTGTTTATTACTTGTTTCAGGACACACCGTACTCTTCTCCAGAGTGCCTGTTGGCAATTTACATCCCGCCCATCAGCGTAGCAAGGCTTCCATGTCTCCATGGCCTGTCCTGCTTTTCTGGTTTTTACACTTTGTTCAGCATGGCCCTTTTGACCGAGGGCAAGCGAGACTTCTTTGTAGCGCTGATTTGCCCTTCTGGCTTGCTTGGTTGGCCAAAAAGGGCGTATGCGTTTTTTCCTGAATATATTCAGGAAAAAACGCATACGCCCTTTTTGGCCAAGGGCATCATTGTCAACGTTTTGCCGCTTTTCATGTGCTTTAAAGGCGAGTCGAATCTACCTCCTGAAATCTGTTTCCTGCAAATCTGCCTTGCTTTCAAATCCTCTTCGTTGCCTTCCCTCAATATATTTGTGGACGAGAGTTCTCATTTATAACTCTGCACGTTTGTGAATTGCAGTGCCCCTGAGCTCCATTTGGCTCCTCGCTTTTTTGGGAGCTGGCCGCAAAAGCGCAGGATTGCTTCAGGCCCTATTTTGGTTCTGGGGGGCAGGCTGAGCCTGTGGTTCATTCTTCTTCCTGATGGGAAAATGGAGTGACCTGTGCCTGTCCCAAAACCTAGGGCTAGTCTTTCGTTGGTTCCCCGTCTTCCCGTTCATCCTCAGGACAAATTGCAACCTGGACGAAACAGTAGGTTAAAGGTGCTGATTCTCCAAGTAGGGAGATGGTTAGTCAAGCGGCTGGAATGGCGAACCCGAGCACAAGGAGAGGAGAAATAAGGTGCGTTTTAGAAACATTTCCCGATCTCACGGCATACCATCTTCTGGCTTTCCCATGCATGTTTTGATGTAGGAAGATTCCCTTGTACCTGGAGATTTGAGACCCATGGGGTGGGTACCCCGCGGTATTACTTTAAAGTATCTGCATTTGCTCACCCAACCTCACCAATCCTCTCAGCCCCAAGAGTGTCCAGCCTTATGTCTCATCCAGCTGTGGGTCTAGATATGGTCAATCCAGGTTGCATCAGAGACCCTGAACGGATTTTGTAAGAATTTCTCTCTCTTTCACTGTCTTTGCTTTGTGGGTTTTTTAAAGTAATGTATGTTTAGAATGGGGTTTGGCTGCTTTTCCCTGCTGTGTTTATGCCGCTTTACACCCTCTTGATTCACTTGCAGAGAGATATCGATACATAGGTTTTCAGATTCTTACGAGTCAGATATATTCTTGTGCGGTGACTAGGGGGTGTTGAGTCCAGTTCACTGAGCAGGGAGTAGGCCTTGTCTATTACATATTTGGCTTATGGAGCGGTGTCTGAGCTAATTTCAAACCCTTGTTTTATGCATCACCCCACCTCACCTTTCCCGTTAAGCAGCCATAGTGTGTCTTCTAAAGGTGTGACTCTGTTCTGTTTTGTAATTCAGTTCAAGTGTAGCGATTTTGACATTCCCTCTATAAGCGATATCTTAGGATAAGTGTCTTTTTCTGTGTGACTTATTTCACTTAGAATCATCGTACCTAAATCCACTCATCATGCTGCTAACTAGCCTTATGACATTGATTTCATGGCTGAGTGATATTCCATTATGCCAAGTACCACCATTTCTTTATCCATTTTTCTCTTTCCTGGGATATTGAAGGTGTACCGAAGTGGAGGTTCTTGGAAACAGAGCAGCCGTAAACTTTAGGGTGCCTGTGTCTTGTTGATTTTTAGTTTTCCCAATTTATACGCCCTTGAGTGGAAGTGCCCTATGCTCTCTATGCTGTGTTTATTACTTGTTTTAGGACACACAGTACTCTTCTCCAGAGTGCCTGTTGGCAATTTACATCCCGCCCATCAGCGTAGCAAGGCTCCCATGTCTCCATGGCCTGTCCTGATTTTCTGGTTTTTACACTTTGTTCAGCATGGCCCTTTTGACCGAGGGCAAGCGAGACTTCTTTGTAGCGCTGATTTGCCCTTCCGGCTTGCTTGGTTGGCCAAAAAGGGCGTATGCGTTTTTTCCTGAATATATTCAGGAAAAAACGCATACGCCCTTTTTGGCCAAGGGCATCATTGTCAACGTTTTGCCGCTTTTCATGTGCTTTAAAGGCGAGTCGAATCTACCTCCTGAAATCTGTTTCCTGCAAATCTGCCTTGCTTTCAAATCCTCTTCATTGCCTTCCCTCAATATATTTGTGGACGAGAGTTCTCATTTATAACTCTGCACGTTTGTGAATTGCAGTGCCCCTGAGCTCCATTTGTCTCCTCGCTTTTTTGGGAGCTGGCCGCAAAAGCGCAGGATTGCTTCAGGCCCTATTTTGGTTCTGGGGGGCAGGCTGAGCCTGTGGTTCATTCTTCTTCCTGATGGGAAAATGGAGTGACCTATGCCTGTCCCAACACCTAGGGCTCGTCTCTGGTTGGTTCCGCGTCTTCCCGTTCATCCTCAGGACAAATTGCAACCTGTACAATCAGGAGGTTAAAGGTGCTGATTCTCCAAGTAGGGAGATGGTTAGTCAAGCGGCTGGAATGGCGAACCCGAGCACAAGGAGAGGAGAAATGAGGTGCGTTTTAGAAACCTTTCCCGATCTCATGGCATACCATCTTCTGGGTTTCCCATGCATGTTTTGATGTAGGAAGATTCCCTTGTACCTGGAGATTTGAGACCCATGGGGTGTGTTCCCCGCAGTGTTACTTTAAAGTATCTGCATTTGCTCACCCAACCTCACCAACCCTCTCAGCCCCAAGAGTGTCCAGCCTTATGTCTCATCCAGCTGTGGGTCTTGATATGGTCAATCCAGGTTGCATCATAGACCCTGAACGGATTTTGTAAGAATTTCTCTCTCTTTCACTGTCTTTGTTTTGTGGGTTTTTTAAAGTAATTTATGTTTAGAATCGGGCTTGGCTGCTTTTCCCTGCTGTGTTGATGCCGCTTTACACCCTCTTGATTCACTTGCAGAGAGATATCGATACATAGGTTTTCAGATTCTTACTAGTCAGATATATTCTTGTGTGTTGACTAGGGTGTGTTGAGTCCAGTTCACTGAGCAGGGAGTAGGCCTTGTCTATTACATATTTGGCTTATGGAGCGGTCTCTGAGCTAATTTCAAACCCTTGTTTTATGCATCACCCCACCTCACCTTTCCCGTTAAGCAGCCATAGTGTGTCTTCTAAAGGTGTGACTCTGTTCTGTTTTGTAATTCAGTTCAAGTGTAGCGATTTTGACATTCCCTCTATAAGCGATATCTTAGGATAAGTGTCTTTTTCTGTGTGACTTATTTCACTTAGAATCATCGTATCTAAATCCACTCATCATGCTGCTAACTAGCCTTATGACATTGATTTCATGGCTGAGTGATATTCCACTGTGCCAAGTACCACCATTTCTTTATCCATTTTTCTCTTTCCTGGGATATTGAAGGTGTACCGAAGTGGAGGTTCTTGGAAACAGAGCAGCCGTAAACTTTAGGGTGCCTGTGTCTTGTTGATTTTTAGTTTTCCCAATTTATACGCCCATGAGTGGAAGTGCCCTATGCTCTCAACGCTGTGTTTATTACTTGTTTCAGGACACACCGTACTCTTCTCCAGAGTGCCTGTTGGCAATTTACATCCCGCCCATCAGCGTAGCAAGACTTCCATGTCTCCATGGCCTGTCCTGCTTTTCTGGTTTTTACACTTTGTTCAGCATGGCCCTTTTGACCGAGGGCAAGCGAGACTTCTTTGTAGCGCTGATTTGCCCTTCCGGCTTGCTTGGTTGGCCAAAAAGGGCGTATGCGTTTTTTCCTGAATATATTCAGGAAAAAACGCATACGCCCTTTTTGGCCAAGGGCATCATTGTCAACGTTTTGCCGCTTTTCATGTGCTTTAAAGGCGAGTCGAATCTACCTCCTGAAATCTGTTTCCTGCAAATCTGCCTTGCTTTCAAATCCTCTTCGTTGCCTTCCCTCAATATATTTGTGGACGAGAGTTCTCATTTATAACTCTGCACGTTTGTGAATTGCAGTGCCCCTGAGCTCCATTTGTCTCCTCGCTTTTTTGGGAGCTGGCCGCAAAAGCGCAGGATTGCTTCAGGCCCTATTTTGGTTCTGGGGGGCAGGCTGAGCCTGTGGTTCATTCTTCTTCCTGATGGGAAAATGGAGTGACCTGTGCCTGTCCCAACACCTAGGGCTAGTCTTTCGTTGGTTCCCCGTCTTCCCGTTCATCCTCAGGACAAATTGCAACCTGGACGAAACAGTAGGTTAAAGGTGCTGATTCTCCAAGTAGGGAGATGGTTAGTCAAGCGGCTGGAATGGCGAACCCGAGCACAAGGAGAGGAGAAATGAGGTGCGTTTTAGAAACCTTTCCCGATCTCACGGCATACCATCTTCTGGGTTTCCCATGCATGTTTTGATGTAGGAAGATTCCCTTGTACCTGGAGATTTGAGACCCATGGGGTGGGTACCCCGCGGTATTACTTTAAAGTATCTGCATTTGCTCACCCAACCTCACCAATCCTCTCAGCCCCAAGAGTGTCCAGCCTTATGTCTCATCCAGCTGTGGGTCTAGATATGGTCAATCCAGGTTGCATCAGAGACCCTGAACGGATTTTGTAAGAATTTCTCTCTCTTTCACTGTCTTTGCTTTGTGGGTTTTTTAAAGTAATGTATGTTTAGAATGGGGTTTGGCTGCTTTTCCCTGCTGTGTTTATGCCGCTTTACACCCTCTTGATTCACTTGCAGAGAGATATCGATACATAGGTTTTCAGATTCATACTAGTCAGATATATTCTTGTGCGGTGACTAGGGGGTGTTGAGTCCAGTTCACTGAGCAGGGAGTAGGCCTTGTCTATTACATATTTGGCTTATGGAGCGGTGTCTGAGCTAATTTCAAACCCTTGTTTTATGCATCACCCCACCTCACCTTTCCCGTTAAGCAGCCATAGTGTGTCTTCTAAAGGTGTGACTCTGTTCTGTTTTGTAATTCAGTTCAAGTGTAGCGATTTTGACATTCCCTCTATAGGCGATATCTTAGGATAAGTGTCTTTTTCTGTGTGACTTATTTCACTTAGAATCATCGTACCTAAATCCACTCATCTTGCTGCTAACTAGCCTTATGACATTGATTTCATGGCTGAGTGATATTCCATTGTGCCAAGTACCACCATTTCTTTATCCATTTTTCTCTTTCCTGGGATATTGAAGGTGTACCGAAGTGGAGGTTCTTGGAAACAGAGCAGCCGTAAACTTTAGGGTGCCTGTGTCTTGTTGATTTTTAGTTTTCCCAATTTATACGCCCTTGAGTGGAAGTGCCCTATGCTCTCTACGCTGTGTTTATTACTTGTTTCAGGACACACCGTACTCTTCTCCAGAGTGCCTGTTGGCAATTTACATCCCGCCCATCAGCGTATAAGGCTCCCATGTCTCCATGGTCTGTCCTGCTTTTCTGGTTTTTACTGTTTGTTCAGCATGGCCCTTTTGACGGAGGGCAAGCGAGACTTCTTTGTAGCGCTGATTTGCCCTTCCGGCTTGCTTGGTTGGCCAAAAAGGGCGTATGCGTTTTTTCCTGAATATATTCAGGAAAAAACGCATACGCCCTTTTTGGCCAAGGGCATCATTGTCAACGTTTTGCCGCTTTTCATGTGCTTTAAAGGCGAGTCGAATCTACCTCCTGAAATCTGTTTCCTGCAAATCTGCCTTGCTTTCAAATCCTCTTCGTTGCCTTCCCTCAATATATTTGTGGACGAGAGTTCTCATTTATAACTCTGCACGTTTGTGAATTGCAGTGCCCCTGAGCTCCATTTGTCTCCTCGCTTTTTTGGGAGCTGGCCGCAAAAGCGCAGGATTGCTTCAGGCCCTATTTTGGTTCTGGGGGGCAGGCTGAGCCTGTGGTTCATTCTTCTTCCTGATGGGAAAATGGAGTGACCTATGCCTGTCCCAACACCTAGGGCTCGTCTCTCGTGGGTTCCGCGTCTTCCCGTTCATCCTCAGGACAAATTGCAACCTGTACAATCAGGAGGTTAAAGGTGCTGATTCTCCAAGTAGGGAGATGGTTAGTCAAGCGGCTGGAATGGCGAACCCGAGCACAAGGAGAGGAGAAATGAGGTGCGTTTTAGAAACCTTTCCCGATCTCATGGCATACCATCTTCTGGCTTTCCCATGCATGTTTTGATGTAGGAAGATTCCCTTGTACCTGGAGATTTGAGACCCATGGGGTGTGTTCCCCGCAGTGTTACTTTAAAGTATCTGCGTTTGCTCACCCAACCTCACCAACCCTCTCAGCCCCAAGAGTGTCCAGCCTTATGTCTCATCCAGCTGTGGGTCTTGATATGGTCAATCCAGGTTGCATCATAGACCCTGAACGGATTTTGTAAGAATTTCTCTCTCTTTCACTGTCTTTGTTTTGTGGGTTTTTTAAAGTAATTTATGTTTAGAATCGGGCTTGGCTGCTTTTCCCTGCTGTGTTGATGCCGCTTTACACCCTCTTGATTCACTTGCAGAGAGATATCGATACATAGGTTTTCAGATTCTTACTAGTCAGATATATTCTTGTGTGGTGACTAGGGTGTGTTGAGTCCAGTTCACTGAGCAGGGAGTAGGCCTTGTCTATTACATATTTGGCTTATGGAGCGGTGTCTGAGCTAATTTGAAACCCTTGTTTTATGCATCACCCCACCTCACCTTTCCCGTTAAGCAGCCATAGTGTGTCTTCTAAAGGTGTGACTCTGTTCTGTTTTGTAATTCAGTTCAAGTGTAGCGATTTTGACATTCCCTCTATAAGCGATATCTTAGGATAAGTGTCTTTTTCTGTGTGACTTATTTCACTTAGAATCATCGTACCTAAATCCACTCATCATGCTGCTAACTAGCCTTATGACATTGATTTCATGGCTGAGTGATATTCCATTGTGCCAAGTACCACCATTTCTTTATCCATTTTTCTCTTTCCTGGGATATTGAAGGTGTACCGAAGTGGAGGTTCTTGGAAACAGAGCAGCCGTAAACTTTAGGGTGCCTGTGTCTTGTTGATTTTTAGTTTTCCCAATTTATACGCCCATGAGTGGAAGTGCCCTATCCTCTCTACGCTGTGTTTATTACTTGTTTCAGGACACACCGTACTCTTCTCCAGAGTGCCTGTTGGCAATTTACATCCCGCCCATCAGCGTAGTAAGGCTCCCATGTCTCCATGGCCTGTCCTGCTTTTCTGGTTTTTACACTTTGTTCAGCATGGCCCTTTTGACCGAGGGCAAGCGAGACTTCTCTGTAGCGCTGATTTGCCCTTCCGGCTTGCTTGGTTGGCCAAAAAGGGCGTATGCGTTTTTTCCTGAATATATTCAGGAAAAAACGCATACGCCCTTTTTGGCCAAGGGCATCATTGTCAACGTTTTGCCGCTTTTCATGTGCTTTAAAGGCGAGTCGAATCTACCTCCTGAAATCTGTTTCCTGCAAATCTGCCTTGCTTTCAAATCCTCTTCGTTGCCTTCCCTCAATATATTTGTGGACGAGAGTTCTCATTTATAACTCTGCACGTTGGTGAATTGCAGTGCCCCTGAGCTCCATTTGGCTCCTCGCTTTTTTGGGAGCTGGCCGCAAAAGCGCAGGATTGCTTCAGGCCCTATTTTGGTTCTGGGGGGCAGGCTGAGCCTGTGGTTCATTCTTCTTCCTGATGGGAAAATGGAGTGACCTGTGCCTGTCCCAACACCTAGGGCTAGTCTTTCGTTGGTTCCCCGTCTTCCCGTTCATCCTCAGGACAAATTGCAACCTGGACGAAACAGTAGGTTAAAGGTGCTGATTCTCCAAGTAGGGAGATGGTTAGTCAAGCGGCTGGAATGGCGAACCCGAGCACAAGGAGAGGAGAAATGAGGTGCGTTTTAGAAACCTTTCCCGATCTCACGGCATACCATCTTCTGGGTTTCCCATGCATGTTTTGATGTAGGAAGATTCCCTTGTACCTGGAGATTTGAGACCCATGGGGTGGGTACCCCGCGGTATTACTTTAAAGTATCTGCATTTGCTCACCCAACCTCACCAATCCTCTCAGCCCCAAGAGTGTCCAGCCTTCTGTCTCATCCAGCTGTGGGTCTAGATATGGTCAATCCAGGTTGCATCAGAGACCCTGAACGGATTTTGTAAGAATTTCTCTCTCTTTCACTGTCTTTGCTTTGTGGGTTTTTTAAAGTAATGTATGTTTAGAATGGGGTTTGGCTGCTTTTCCCTGCTGTGTTTATGCCGCTTTACACCCTCTTGATTCACTTGCAGAGAGATATCGATACATAGGTTTTCAGATTCATACTAGTCAGATATATTCTTGTGCGGTGACTAGGGGGTGTTGAGTCCAGTTCACTGAGCAGGGAGTAGGCCTTGTCTATTACATATTTGGCTTATGGAGCGGTGTCTGAGCTAATTTCAAACCCTTGTTTTATGCATCACCCCACCTCACCTTTCCTGTTAAGCAGCCACAGTGTGTCTTCTAAAGGTGTGACTCTGTTCTGTTTTGTAATTCAGTTCAAGTGTAGCGATTTTGACATTCCCTCTATAGGCGATATCTTAGGATAAGTGTCTTTTTCTGTGTGACTTATTTCACTTAGAATCATCGTACCTAAATCCACTCATCATGCTGCTAACTAGCCTTATGACATTGATTTCATGGCTGAGTGATATTCCATTGTGCCAAGTACCACCATTTCTTTATCCATTTTCTCTTTCCTGGGATATTGAAGGTGTACCGAAGTGGAGGTTCTTGGAAACAGAGCAGCCGTAAACTTTAGGGTGCCTGTGTCTTGTTGATTTTTAGTTTTCCCAATTTATACGCCCTTGAGTGGAAGTGCCCTATGCTCTCTACGCTGTGTTTATTACTTGTTTCAGGACACACCGTACTCTTCTCCAGAGTGCCTGTTGGCAATTTACATCCCGCCCATCAGCGTAGCAAGGCTCCCATGTCTCCATGGCCTGTCCTGCTTTTCTGGTTTTTACTGTTTGTTCAGCATGGCCCTTTTGACAGAGGGCAAGCGAGACTTCTTTGTAGCGCTGATTTGCCCTTCCGGCTTGCTTGGTTGGCCAAAAAGGGCGTATGCGTTTTTTCCTGAATATATTCAGGAAAAAACGCATACGCCCTTTTTGGCCAAGGGCATCATTGTCAACGTTTTGCCGCTTTTCATGTGCTTTAAAGGCGAGTCGAATCTACCTCCTGAAATCTGTTTCCTGCAAATCTGCCTTGCTTTCAAATCCTCTTCGTTGCCTTCCCTCAATATATTTGTGGACGAGAGTTCTCATTTATAACTCTGCACGTTTGTGAATTGCAGTGCCCCTGAGCTCCATTTGTCTCCTCGCTTTTTTGGGAGCTGGCCGCAAAAGCGCAGGATTGCTTCAGGCCCTATTTTGGTTCTGGGGGGCAGGCTGAGCCTGTGTTCATTCTTCTTCCTGATGGGAAAATGGAGTGACCTATGCCTGTCCCAGCACCTAGGGCTCGTCTCTCGTGGGTTCCGCGTCTTCCCGTTCATCCTCAGGACAAATTGCAACCTGTACAATCAGGAGGTTAAAGGTGCTGATTCTCCAAGTAGGGAGATGGTTAGTCAAGCGGCTGGAATGGCGAACCCGAGCACAAGGAGAGGAGAAATGAGGTGCGTTTTAGAAACCTTTCCCGATCTCATGGCATACCATCTTCTGGCTTTCCCATGCATGTTTTGATGTAGGAAGATTCCCTTGTACCTGGAGATTTGAGACCCATGGGGTGTGTTCCCCGCAGTGTTACTTTAAAGTATCTGCGTTTGCTCACCCAACCTCACCAACCCTCTCAGCCCCAAGAGTGTCCAGCCTTATGTCTCATCCAGCTTTGGGTCTTGATATGGTCAATCCAGGTTGCATCATAGACCCTGAACGGATTTTGTAAGAATTTCTCTCTCTTTCACTGTCTTTGTTTTGTGGGTTTTTTAAAGTAATTTATGTTTAGAATCGGGCTTGGCTGCTTTTCCCTGCTGTGGTGATGCCGCTTTACACCCTCTTGATTCACTTGCAGAGAGATATCGATACATAGGTTTTCAGATTCTTACTAGTCAGATATATTCTTGTGTGGTGACTAGGGTGTGTTGAGTCCAGTTCACTGAGCAGGGAGTAGGCCTTGTCTATTACATATTTGGCTTATGGAGCGGTGTCTGAGCTAATTTGAAACCCTTGTTTTATGCATCACCCCACCTCACCTTTCCCGTTAAGCAGCCATAGTGTGTCTTCTAAAGGTGTGACTCTGTTCTGTTTTGTAATTCAGTTCAAGTGTAGCGATTTTGACATTCCCTCTATAAGCGATATCTTAGGATAAGTGTCTTTTTCTGTGTGACTTATTTCACTTTGAATCATCGTACCTAAATCCACTCATCATGCTGCTAACTAGCCTTATGACATTGATTTCATGGCTGAGTGATATTCCATTGTGCCAAGTACCACCATTTCTTTATCCATTTTTCTCTTTCCTGGGATATTGAAGGTGTACCGAAGCGGAGGTTCTTGGCAACAGAGCAGCCGTAAACTTTAGGGTGCCTGTGTCTTGTTGATTTTTAGTTTTCCCAATTTATACGCCCATGAGTGGAAGTGCCCTATCCTCTCTACGCTGTGTTTATTACTTGTTTCAGGACACACCGTACTCTTCTCCAGAGTGCCTGTTGGCAATTTACATCCCGCCCATCAGCGTAGTAAGGCTCCCATGTCTCCATGGCCTGTCCTGCTTTTCTGGTTTTTACACTTTGTTCAGCATGGCCCTTTTGACCGAGGGCAAGCGAGACTTCTCTGTAGCGCTGATTTGCCCTTCCGGCTTGCTTGGTTGGCCAAAAAGGGCGTATGCGTTTTTTCCTGAATATATTCAGGAAAAAACGCATACGCCCTTTTTGGCCAAGGGCATCATTGTCAACGTTTTGCCGCTTTTCATGTGCTTTAAAGGCGAGTCGAATCTACCTCCTGAAATCTGTTTCCTGCAAATCTGCCTTGCTTTCAAATCCTCTTCGTTGCCTTCCCTCAATATATTTGTGGACGAGAGTTCTCATTTATAACTCTGCACGTTTGTGAATTGCAGTGCCCCTGAGCTCCATTTGTCTCCTCGCTTTTTTGGGAGCTGGCCGCAAAAGCGCAGGATTGCTTCAGGCCCTATTTTGGTTCTGGGGGGCAGGCTGAGCCTGTGGTTCATTCTTCTTCCTGATGGGAAAATGGAGTGACCTCTGCCTGTCCCAACACCTAGGGCTAGTCTTTCGTTGGTTCCCCGTCTTCCCGTTCATCCTCAGGACAAATTGCAACCTGGACGAAACAGTAGGTTAAAGGTGCTGATTCTCCAAGTAGGGAGATGGTTAGTCAAGCGGCTGGAATGGCGAACCCGAGCACAAGGAGAGGAGAAATGAGGTGCGTTTTAGAAACCTTTCCCGATCTCACGGCATACCATCTTCTGGGTTTCCCATGCATGTTTTGATGTAGGAAGATTCCCTTGTACCTGGAGATTTGAGACCCATGGGGTGGGTACCCCGCGGTATTACTTTAAAGTATCTGCATTTGCTCACCCAACCTCACCAATCCTCTCAGCCCCAAGAGTGTCCAGCCTTATGTCTCATCCAGCTGTGGGTCTAGATATGGTCAATCTAGGTTGCATCAGAGACCCTGAACGGATTTTGTAAGAATTTCTCTCTCTTTCACTGTCTTTGCTTTGTGGGTTTTTTAAAGTAATTTATGTTTAGAATCGGGCTTGGCTGCTTTTCCCTGCTGTGTTGATGCCGCTTTACACCCTCTTGATTCACTTGCAGAGAGATATCGATACATAGGTTTTCAGATTCTTACTAGTCAGATATATTCTTGTGTGGTGTCTAGGGTGTGTTGAGTCCAGTTCACTGAGCAGGGAGTAGGCCTTGTCTATTACATATTTGGCTTATGGAGCGGTCTCTGAGCTAATTTCAAACCCTTCTTTTATGCATCACTCCACCTCACCTTTCCCGTTAAGCAGCCATAGTGTGTCTTCTAAAGGTGTGACTGTGTTCTGTTTTGTAATTCAGTTCAAGTGTAGCGATTTTGACATTCCCTCTATAAGCGATATCTTAGGATAAGTGTCTTTTTCTGTGTGACTTATTTCACTTAGAATCATCGTACCTAAATCCACTCATCATGCTGCTAACTAGCCTTATGACATTGATTTCATGGCTGAGTGATATTCCATTGTGCCAAGTACCACCATTTCTTTATCCATTTTTCTCTTTCCTGGGATATTGAAGGTGTACCGAAGTGGAGGTTCTTGGAAACAGAGCAGCCGTAAACTTTAGGGTGCCTGTGTCTTGTTGATTTTTAGTTTTCCCAATTTATACGCCCTTGAGTGGAAGTGCCCTATGCTCTCTACGCTGTGTTTATTACTTGTTTCAGGACACACCGTACTCTTCTCCAGAGTGCCTGTTGGCAATTTACATCCCGCCCATCAGCGTAGCAATGCTCCCATGTCTCCATAGCCTGTCCTGCTTTTCTGGTTTTTACTGTTTGTTCAGCATGGCCCTTTTGACCGAGGGCAAGCGAGACTTCTTTGTAGCGCTGATTTGCCCTTCCGGCTTGCTTGGTTGGCCAAAAAGGGCGTATGCGTTTTTTCCTGAATATATTCAGGAAAAAACGCATACGCCCTTTTTGGCCAAGGGCATCATTGTCAACGTTTTGCCGCTTTTCATGTGCTTTAAAGGCGAGTCGAATCTACCTCCTGAAATCTGTTTCCTGCAAATCTGCCTTGCTTTCAAATCCTCTTCGTTGCCTTCCCTCAATATATTTGTGGACGAGAGTTCTCATTTATAACTCTGCACGTTTGTGAATTGCAGTGCCCCTGAGCTCCATTTGTCTCCTCGCTTTTTTGGGAGCTGGCCGCAAAAGCGCAGGATTGCTTCAGGCCCTATTTTGGTTCTGGGGGGCAGGCTGAGCCTGTGGTTCATTCTTCTTCCTGATGGGAAAATGGAGTGACCTATGCCTGTCCCAACACCTAGGGCTCGTCCCTCGTTGGTTCCGCGTCTTCCTGTTCATCCTCAGGACAAATTGCAACCTGTACAATCAGGAGGTTAAAGGTGCTGATTCTCCAAGTAGGGAGATGGTTAGTCAAGTGGCTGGAATGGCGAACCCGAGCACAAGGAGAGGAGAAATGAGGTGCGTTTTAGAAACCTTTCCCGATCTCATGGCATACCATCTTCTGGCTTTCCCATGCATGTTTTGATGTAGGAAGATTCCCTTGTACCTGGAGATTTGAGACCCATGGGGTGTGTTCCCCGCAGTGTTACTTTAAAGTATCTGCGTTTGCTCACCCAACCTCACCAACCCTCTCAGCCCCAAGAGTGTCCAGCCTTATGTCTCATCCAGCTGTGGGTCTTGATATGGTCAATCCAGGTTGCATCATAGACCCTGAACGGATTTTGTAAGAATTTCTCTCTCTTTCACTGTCTTTGTTTTGTGGGTTTTTTAAAGTAATTTATGTTTAGAATCGGGCTTGGCTGCTTTTCCCTGCTGTGTTGATGCCGCTTTACACCCTCTTGATTCACTTGCAGAGAGATATCGATACATAGGTTTTCAGATTCTTACTAGTCAGATATATTCTTGTGTGGTGACTAGGGTGTGTTGAGTCCAGTTCACTGAGCAGGGAGTAGGCCTTGTCTATTACATATTTGGCTTATGGAGCGGTCTCTGAGCTAATTTGAAACCCTTGTTTTATGCATCACCCCACCTCACCTTTCCCGTTAAGCAGCCATAGTGTGTCTTCTAAAGGTGTGACTCTGTTCTGTTTTGTAATTCAGTTCAAGTGTAGCGATTTTGACATTCCCTCTATAAGCGATATCTTAGGATAAGTGTCTTTTTCTGTGTGACTTATTTCACTTAGAATCATCGTACCTAAATCCACTCATCATGCTGCTAACTAGCCTTATGACATTGATTTCATGGCTGAGTGATATTCCATTGTGCCAAGTACCACCATTTCTTTATCTATTTTTCTCTTTCCTGGGATATTGAAGGTGTACCGAAGCGGAGGTTCTTGGCAACAGAGCAGCCGTAAACTTTAGGGTGCCTGTGTCTTGTTGATTTTTAGTTTTCCCAATTTATACGCCCATGAGTGGAAGTGCCCTATCCTCTCTACGCTGTGTTTATTACTTGTTTCAGGACACACCGTACT
>NW_026871653.1:0-66356 GCF_028564815.1 Eubalaena glacialis | reverse complement strand
CTTCTGGCTGTCTTCCCCACCCCAGCTGACATATGTTTCAGGAATGCAGTTGAATGTTAACGCTAACCCAAGCAAATAGAGCCATATAATTAGCAGAGTAAATCTACTAAACAGAAATCAGGGAATGCACCCCAAAGACTAGCCTCTTGGATTATCCTTCACCCTGCTCTGCTTCATTAGTGCAGATCATTCAGAGTGGACTACATGTGTAAACAGGGAGTTGAAACCCATGGAACAGTGATAAAGGATGCAGTGAATATCTTCTACTGTCACCGCTAAATTTGAGATTTTTAAAAAAATGTTTAAGGTCTGAGCTAGGAGATAAGTGGGGAGAAAAGTAGATCACATGTTCCCTATTGCAGTTCAGAGCCAGTGATGCCAGTAACCTCAAAAGACCCATCTTACAGGAATAGGAACAACTAATATTTACTGAGTGCTAACTGTGACCCAGCCATTGTGTTATGCACTTTATGTGAATTATGTATATTTATGATCCTAGGCTATAGGTGGGGAAACTGAGGCCTTGAACGTGTAAGTAATCTTGCTCAAGCCTCACAGCCTATGAGTGCAGAGCTGAGACTCCAACCCAAGGCTCTCTGATTCCACACCCCATGCCTTCAGCCACTATGATTTCTGCCTCCTTAATAGTACTAGGAATAAAGGGCATGCTTCCATCCTCCAGGGGCAAAAGATCATTGCATAGGAAAATATTGCTCCAGAGATGGAGCTTAAAACTCTGGTGTCTGATGCCATAGAATCACTCTTCAAATTTGTGCTCTATCTTCTTCATTCATTTTCTTTCAAGTATAGTTCTTAGGTGTTTGCATCACACACACACAGACACATATATACACAGCTCTGTACCTGTAGTCATATGTCTCGGAATCACTTGTGAAAAGTGTGTAAAGTACATAAAAGCTCCACAGAAAACCAAAGTTAAGCCTCTTGTCTGTTTAACCTCTTTAATCTCTCACCACCTGTTTCTTTCCAGAGTCAGCTTTGCACCCCTAAACGGGACCAAGAGTGGCAACTATTTTGCAGGGATTTCTTTCAGTACTCTTTTTATTTTTTAGTACCCATTTTAACATTGGATCTTCTTTTTTATCTAAAATTTTTTAAAAAGAAAGAATGAGAGGAATAGTAAAACAAGGTTGGTAGAAACTCATGGAAAAGGGAAATTATATAAGTCTCTAAATGATACAAAAACAAAAGGGGCAACCTGCCATGTTGGCTTGTGGTTTTTTATCCCCATGAAAATGCCCACCATGATTCTTTAGGATTGGCTTTCTTTGGGTTGGAATGCCCCTGTGGAGTGCAAGATGACTCGGAAATACAGTCCTAGTGGCCTTTATAAGCTGGCGTGGCTGAGAGGCTGAACACAGTTATTGCAACCTCAGTGCAACCAAGATCGTTTTTCCCCAGTAGGTTGGGAGTAACCATCCTTTCTTTCTGCATTCTGCTTCTTCCATCACCTGCATTCTCTTGAAGTCTGGACGTGGGAGTGGAGAGGGACAGGATTTAAATGGGACAGAAAATGAAAGGGAAGATGGAATGAGAGGGAAGACAAGCATTCTTTCTTTTAAAAAAAAATCAGATTTATTGAGGTATAATTGGCACCCAATAAAATTCCCCATTTTAAACTGTACTGTTCTATGTGTGTTAACAAATATATATAGTCTTGCAGTCTTGAGACCACAAGCGAGATGTGAAACAGTTTCGTCACTCCCCCCATCTCATTTTTACGGGCACTCCCTTCTCCCCGCCCCATCCCTGGCAAATACCGATCTGTTTTTCACTCTTATTGTTTTGCCCTTTCTGAAATGTCATGTGAATGGACACATACAGTATATAATCTTTTGTTTCTGGCTTTTGCCATAATGCATTTGAGATCCATCCACATTCTTTATGTCTCAGTAGTTAGTTCCATGAAAGAACCTTTAAAACAATGGTCCCTATAGTATAGAACAGAATTCTACACCTTCCATAACGTATTAGTCACACATCTTACAAGCCCGAAGTGAGTTCTGAGCTTGCTTTGGCTTTGAAGGTGGGCAGCTCCTACCTTCCCTCCTAGTAGTCTCTGAAGCTGCTGAAACAGGAAGTAAAAACCACAGCAAAGAGTGAGTCTTATTTTGTTCTATTAATTAGGACTCTTTGGTTGCAAGTAATGGAAGTCAGCTTGAACTAGATTAAGCAAAATTGTAAGGCTTGTTATAACACTGCAGGTATGGCTCAGATCTCAAACATATCAAGGGCAACTGGGCTTCCAGGGCAAGCCCAGGAGTTAGACCCAGAAATGGGAAGCAGGACTCAGTTCTTCCTCTCATCTCTGTCTCTTTGCTCGAAGGCTACACTCACCTCCCTCCTGCAGACGGGCTTGCTCCACATTCTCATCAGCATGATAGACTGTGGTTCCCCCAGAGTCAAATGGCACTGTCAGGCCAGTTCCAAATTTCCAGGGAATAATCAGTCATCCTTCTGTAGTCCAGTCCACATTGAAGGTGTATGTGCGTGACTGGAGGGAAGATTGGGCCGTAGAGTCATGTAACACAAACATTGCAACCACTGTTAATGGTGTTATTGGGGTCCACTCACATGAACTGGGCAGGGGTTGGGAAGAGGATTCACAGGGAAGAGGAAATCATTGAGAACTAGTCAGAGACAGTGAAAGATTCCTTTCCATTCTCCAACTTAACCATTAGCCTTCAATATGTTACTAACCTGTCTTGGCCCGACAACTGATTTTTCGACCTTTCATATATTCTATTTAGAAAAATAGAAAACAAAAAAAATAGAAACATTGTTATACTGAGATCGAAGAATATACAGTAGTTTTACCTGCATCTTGCTATGTTCATCTTTATGTGGTCATTTCTATTTACCGTATGAATAGTATATTACTGTAGTGGTTTGATCCAAATTCTTATATGCATATAATCTGAAAATATTTTTAATCCTTGTCTTTCTAAAGACCAATTTAATGATTGTACTTTCTCATTGCTTTCTTGGGGACTTCTTTCAGGAAAGGTTACTTTTCCCTGAAAATTAGTGACCAGCAGTTCTTCTCTGAGCCACAGCTGATCAACATACAAGCATTTTCAACACAGGTAAGAAAATGCCACACAATTAATAATTTCACATGCCTACTGATTCTGAAGCACAAATCACGATTTTCTGTAGTTTTAGCAAAAATGATTGAGCTGAATTAATCGTGTCTCAGTTTCCTCATGAGATGTCACTGGAGTAGTTTTTAGTACTGTGGGTCATAACAGCAACAAACAATGACTGATACATCCATAGTACTCTTATGTTTCTCATGTAATCCTCATGCCAGCCCTGTGAGGTATTATTATCCCCAATTCACAGATGAGGAAACTAAGTCTCAGGGAGGTTCAGTAACTTGTCTATGGTGATATAGCTGACAGAGAGCTGAGATTTGTGCCCAGTGAATTTGGTTACACACTCTGTGTTCTTGACTATTACGTTGTGCCTGACTTTACTATACTGACTCTCATACTAGCCCTTCAGAATAATTTGAAGCTGTACCAGTTGTTAAGACTTCCCTATTCATAGGTGAATAGGTTTGTTTTGTCTAAGTGTTTCTCTCTCAGGGATATGGAATTATGTTTGCCTATTTTGCCTATCTATCACGTAGCTGAACTGCATTTAACTCAGTTTGCGGTAGTTAGAGGATCTTATCAAGGATCTATTTAAATGAAGTGCCAGTGTGGTCATCAGCCAAACATAAGTCTGAGGAAATCATGGTAGTTGCTATAAAATTCAGTGTGATGGCTCTTCTGTTCTCATCACTCATCTCTGTCAAGCTGTACTTATGTGTCCTGAATACAAATCGTGGTAGATGCTCTGAGTACCTGGGCTTGAAGGATTGAACAGCTGAAATGTGCAAAGGGAAGAGGAAGATCAATGTATTCTTAAATTGTGAACAGCAGGAGACTGGGATATCAGCATGGGGGAACCCAGATTACCTAAACATTAGATCTTGGTAGTGTGTTAGTCTTGGTTCAAGGAAGGATATGAGATCATTGTTTTTAAAACTGTGATTATTTTGGGATTTCCCTGGTGGTCTGGCAGTTAAGACTCTGCACTTCCAATGCTGGGGACGTGGGTTTGATCCCTGGTTGGGAAACTGAGATCACATATGCCACGCAGTGCAGCCAAAAAAAAAAAAAAAACTGTTATTTTTATATTTTTGGTCCAAAAGCGAAAAGACCATGGACTATGGGATAACATAGATTTGAACCAGAAGTGGCTGCCAAATGGGACTCACAGCCCAGCTCAGCGATTCTTGATGGCATTCTCACTTCAGCGATGACTGAAATTGAGGAATGATTAGAAATTGATCCTAAATTAATTTGACCTCAGGGTTGGGCTAAGAGTATGAATTTTGTTTAAATCAAAGCAAAAACATATAATCTCTGTAAATATGGGTCAGAGGGCTACCAAGTCTCAGGACTTACTGGCTTAGTTGTTTCTCAGTATTTAAGCTCAGATGTTTTGTTTTGTTCTTTTTGTTTGTGCTAATATAGTTACTCTAATTAGGTGCATAAAAGACTTGGGTAGCTTTTGGCAAGTGACTTCCTAATCTGAGATGATGACTTGCCATGGTTCCCTGATTTTTGTTTGCTTTCCCCAAATCAGTTGAGTAGATGGTGAAGGCACATTTTAATTTTATTTATTATATGAGAAACTTTTGTCATTTTAACTTTTTAAAAATGGATTTTTAGAAATGAATTTTAACTTATTTTTGTTTCTTTACATTTCTGTGATATTTCAATATGATTTTGAGCGTCTGTGAGATTTTCTCATGTAAGTTAATTTGATCTTTTCCATTTATGGATTTTGACATCACCTTTGACCTCTCCTCTTACAGAATCTGAGGGGCCATTCATTCCCATGTATAGAATCACAGCTTTTGAATTCTCACTCAGGAATCCCGAGGAGTAGCTATCTTCTATAGCTATTATTTGATTATTATAGAGATGCGCTAGTTAGACATTACTTTAATAGATATTGAAATTTCCAGGAGGCCAGGAGGGTATTGTTAAAAGAAAACCATTTGGAGTAAAGAAAGGCAGTGTACTGAAAAAGCCCTAGATGGTTCAACTTCAAATGATATTAAAAACTAAGATAATGTTTTCTTTGGCTTCTTGCCTTGATTTTTTTATGGGTTTTTTTTGTGTGTGTGTGTGTGTTTTTATGTGTGGTTCATTAACTTTTATCTCAATGAAAGAACATTTTATTTGCTTACTGAAGTTGGTGGGGAGAAACCTGATAATCCTAAGGAAAACATTTTAAAATTTGCCACATGAATTAACCAGGTGGTTGCCTTACGCAGACCATGATCTTATCAGGCTTTATAACCTGAGTTGGGGTGGGCCTGTTGAAGATATGGATGAGACAGCTTGAAGAAAATTACTGGGAGGGACCAGAAATAGCAGGAATTCAGAATGCTGAAGTATCTTACTCCAAGTCAGCTTGCTGCAGCGTAGCCTGGAGCGAAGTGCTCAACTCCCAACACAAATGCCCAAATTCCATATCTCTTGTTAGTCCCTCTTGAATGCAGACAACTAATTGAGTTCCCTGACTCACCTCTCAGTTGCAATTCAGGGGATGTAGTGTAAAACAAGACAGCAGAGACTTCAGAGATTTAGAAGCAAGCAGCTCACTTTGATTGCCCCTGATGAATATTATGGTCTGGAAGTGTCTTGAGAAATCTCCAGAACCTCCAGGTGTGAAGTAACCTCCTTTGCAGTGATTACTATGTTTGACTACACCTCTGACAAATGCTGTGACTATGCAAGAGTTTGGCACTTGGCTGGAGCATCTAGAGTTCCTTAAAAAGCATAGAAATGGCAATCAGGTTGCACACAGCTGGTATCTGGTCCACTGGATTGTCCTTTCTTTTCCTGCGAATGGCTTCTCTTCTCCTCCTTCCCTTCAACTCCACAGGCCCCCTATGTGCTGAGGAATGAGGCTCTCCATATTAGCAGAGGAGAGAGGGGAACCATCACCACTCAGCTGCTTGACATCCGAGATGACGACAACCCACAGGATGTGGTGGTCCAAGTGCTCGATCCTCCACTTCATGGCCAGTTGCTCCAAACACTTCAGTCGCCTGCAGCCCCTAGCTATCAATTCCGGCTGGATGAGCTCTCCAGGGGCCTTCTCCAGTATGCTCACGACGGCTCGGATAGCACTTCTGATGTCACAGTCTTGCAGGCCAATGATGGACACTCCTTCCAAAATATACTGTTCCGTGTGAGGACTGTGCCCAAGGTAAGTGTCATTCCTAGAGCTACATTTTCCTCGCACCTAGATGTGAAGTTTTGTTGATGATGTTATATGGCAATATTCATAAATTTAAGATACCGCTAGTTATTTATTTATTCAAACATTTATTAAGCATCTATTATGGAGCTATTTAGGACATTCAAAGATTAATAGAACACATTACCCAATCTCAGAGGGCAGTGTGTATTTTGTTAGGAGCACCCTTGAGCCAAAAGACCTGTCCCCATGTTCTCTGCCAAAGGAACACTTTTGAAATTTTGTGTTGACTTGCTGCCATAAAAATGCCTCATTGTCCTCTGACTTTTTGGTCTGCTGCCTGAGCATGATTGTAAGAATCAAGTGCACCCCTGTTCTTGTCTGCTCTTCTAGAGTAGCTCATGTGATGTGAAGCTCATAGTCAGCTTACTGTAATGAATCAAAAAGGATGAGTTCAACCATTCTCAACGGAAGTAGGATGAGAAAACTTTTTTAGTAATCACAGGAATCCTTGGCCTAGGGGGTAGGAACCCAGTGAAGAGCAGTGCTTCTCAGCCTGAGTCACCCCCATGCCACCTCCCTGTGTTTTTGCCGTATCCATGAGTGCCTGTCCTACTATTCACTTAATACTTTTCTTTGAATCAACTTACTTTTTTATCATGGCTTCTTCCTAATAAATACTTGTGAAATCCTGGGCTTAATGTAGAATTATACTTTTTTCCAAAATATTAAAATTAATACATAACTATTTTATAAAATTTCATCCATGTACAACATAAAATGTTTTTGGATACTATTAATAGGATGGCTATCACATTTTGGGAAATAGTGGGCTAGCACATGCTAGTTCTAAGAGACATGTTGAAAAATATTTTCAAAGCCATTTATTACTTGATGATATTTCACTCCAAGCTCTTTTCTCTGTAATAGCAAGAATGACTCTTTCCCATGATGGCAGATTGGGAGACATAATTTTTTTTGAACTTTTCATTCCAAATACCGGCACCTACTGAAGTGTCATTGATGATTAGCTAGAGAGATTGATTTGCTGAGGACAGTTTAGAAATCACTTGTCACTTTCTCACCAATGATCACTTCTTACAATTTGCAGTTGATCCTCATGAAGGTGAAGAGCTGAATCTAATCTGGTCGGCTAGCTGGTTTCTCAGGCTCTGGTCTCATTATTTTCAGCTGCTGAAAACAGTAATGGTGGCATGAGACAGGTGGGAGGAAGCGAGGGCTGATGATGGGATGGAGCTGGCAGACAGCGACCTTGAAGCTAATCCTAATTATCACCCTCTTGCTATCACCCTGGGAGATGAGGTTTACTTCTGAAGAGATGAAGTCTAGACAGACACAGAAAGTTTTCTTTTCTTCCTTCTTGGTTTCTTTCCAAAGATTGTTATGGGATTTCAGTGCAACCCTAGCAGCCACCTTTCCTATCGAGGTTTCAATCTCCATGTTTGGAGCTCAGTGCATTGTATTGTACAACCAGTGTGTGTGGTATGGCCCAAGATTGAAGGGGTTTTCTAGGATTTTAGCCACTTCGACTACCAAAACGCAACAAAGAAAAATAGAATTTTAATTTATAAATAAGGCATAAGCGCAGAACTTGAGAATTCTTATAGGGCTTACAACTTGGGAGGCCTGTGAGTGTTCTTCCTCCTTCCCCCTTCCTTCCCTCCATCTCCTGTAGTGCTGTGCTTACCTGTCTGTCGGGTGAGCTAATGGCTTCTAAACAGTGAATTAGGATCATTAAACCGGTTACCAGAGCCCCAGCAGCCATTAGAATGTACTAATAATACACTTGACGCTCTCATCCTGATAATATTTTACAAATATAGACTATATCTTCTTTTAGGAATTCAGAGTACTTTTTCTCGTATCTAGTCTACTCGTCTTTACAATGTCTTAGTGAAGAAGGTTAGAATAGAGGCTGTATAACCTTATTACTTCTAAAGGATATTCTACTATTGGTGAAAGTAATTTTTGTTTGCTTTGTTTTTAACCTTTATTGGGCACTAATGCTTGAGGTGAATTATTCCTTTTGATCTTCATGATCATTCTAGGATATTTGTACAATTATTATCTTTAATTTTCCAAAAGAGGAAACTGAAATAAAGGAGGTTTAAAAACATTTAAAGAGGTTTTAAAATGTTTATTTCTCATAAAGGTATTTAGTGATGGATCTGTGATTTCAAATCAAGTGTGTTCTGGCTCCTCACACTTAACCAGATGGCTGTTTTTCATTCTAGCTCATTTTTTTTTTCAGCATTTTGGTCATATATATTCTTTTTTTTTTTTTTTTTTTTTTAAAGTGGAGGTTTTCTTTTTTCAATTTTTATTATTTATTTATTTATTTATTTTTGGCTGTGTTGGGTCTTCGTTTCTGTGCGAGGGCTTTCTCCAGCTGTGGTGAGCAGGGGGCCACTCTTCATCGCGGTTCGCGGGCCTCTCACTGTCGTGGCCTCTCTTGTTGCGGAGCACAGGCTCCACACGCGCAGGCTCAGTAGTTGTGGCGCACGGGCCTAGTTGCTCCGCGGCATGTGGGATCTTCCCAGACCAGGGCTTGAACCCATGTCCCCTGCATTGGGAGGCAGATTCCCAACCACTGCTCCACCAGGGAAGCCGGTCATATATATTCTTATCCCCTTAATGGACAGAATGGAGACAGTAATTTAGTCATTTTCTCAATGTCGTATCCAAGCAGTCTGGGCCCCAAGCCTCTCCGAATCTTCCCTGTGGGCTCACCACATCTTGTTACAAATGAAGCTATTTATAATCATAAGTCTACTGGAGCCCAAGAAGAAAAAAATTGCCTTAACTATTAATGGCTTCCAGTAATTGTATAGTCAGCCATGATTGATTTTGTTCTGCTAGCCATTTCTGAAGATGGCATGTAAGCCCTTACCCTGAGGCTACCTGTGTATTAAATTTGGAGTAACGACAGTTACTGGCTGATGTCTAGCTGGTGATTTAAATGGAATGACAAAGGGTTTTAGGTCTAATTCCTAGTGAATGGATGTAAAAATTAATCCTAGTGTTGTTCAACACAAAACTTAACCTGGTAAGATAGATGGAAAGGGACTGAGGGATAGAAAAAGGAAGCTTTGTGAGAGCAGGAACTGTTTCAGTATTGCTGCCTTGAGCCAGGTGCTTTGCAGAAGTTTAGTACATTTTTGTTGGATGGATAGATGGATGCGTGGATGCAACAGCTTGAGTTAGGCTGGTGCCCATGTTCCTGCCTTTGAATGGATCCCTTGCATCAGATTCATCAGCCTACTGGGCACTTCAGCTAATGCTGCGGTGGCCCATCTGAGACTGAGGGTAAGAGCTGTCGGTTCCACTTTTATTTACCAAGTTCTACATCACTTCCCCCAAATTTATGTTTTTATCCTTGGCCTGGCAGTGAGTAAACTTGACTGCCACCCTCCAGGCTTATACTGAGTTGCTGAGGAGAAAATAGACCCAAGACAGATGTTGAAACATGTTCTGTTGGGGAAGGAGGCAAAAGAATTCAAAAAGATTAAAAGGTAATAAAGAATGCTCTGCTGAACAGGCTTTCATTAACTGGGTGGATTACCAAACCCAAGCCTGCTAGAGATATGATTCTAAAGCAATTCAGGGTCTAATACGGGCTAAAATGTGGGCAGGGAGAAGCCTTGCACGTTGGTGGGTCTCTCTCCACTGCCGGGCTTTCAAGGAATTACCTTCTTTTTCATTAATTAAAGCATCTCTGAAAATCATGCCCCTTTTTCTACTTTGGCAGTAAATCTGATGATCTTTCTGACCTCATTAGTTGTTGTTTGAGCAGTTATTTTCTGCAACTGGGTAATGCTTTGATGTTAAAAGCCCCCAAGTGTCATGCCATGAACTGGATGGAAAATTCTATTGCTGAGAGCCTTCTCTGGCTGTTTGACCTTGGTAAGGCCTGAGTGCAGCTAAAAGCTCTGTTGGGCTTTCCCTCAATTTTCTGAAAACCTGTCCTCCCATGCGTTGTCTTATAGGGACACAGTTTGATTAAAAGGATGTTTGTGAGAGTTATAAATATCAGTGGCATCAAAATGTTTATTTCCCTGAATAAGAATCTGCCTGTCTCATAAATAAATAAATCCTCACCACATATCACGGTTTCACTTTTTTGGACCTGCTGAATTGGTTCAATTTAGTGTCTTGTAAGGTACATTGTCCAGAGTATACACTCAAAAAGTGTTTGCTGATTACAAAATATGTGTTTGTTTGTTTGCTTATAAAGCAGTTGAAACCTCCATGGAGAGAAGGTTCTGTATCCTTGACCTGAAGCTGCAGTTTCTGAGGCACATACACACACTGGCAAACACAAAAACAGTGCAATTATCTCTCCATTGTTCTTCATTCTGGTAAATAGCATCTATGTTTCACCTTATATGTGCCACCCCCCATAATCCTTCCCTAAAATCCACAATGCCCTCCAAGATTAAATTTTAAAAGCTATGGTATAAATGAGCCGTAACAAATTAAAGTATTTTTTACAGAATAAATAAAATGTGAGTGTTGCTGTTATATCTAATTACAGTCATATTCTATTTAATAAAGTTAAAAAAATTTTGTCTTGAATATTTTGGCTTGGGGTTGGGGTACACCATCGTATTTGAGCTCATCATTTATGTTCCAATCTTTAATTGGGGAGGGGGGGAGTTTTCATTTTGTTTGTGGGATTTTTCCTCCAAATGATAAGGTCATGGGCCTTTACTTCTGGTTTACAACATTAATATCTTTATTTGTAATCCAGTGTATGATGGCTAAACTTTATTACCAGCATTTCTGTATGCCTATTGTTCTATGAAATTAATTAGTAGAACTATTTAATTTAAAGCACTGTTTTAATTATGCCCCCATAATCCCTTGTTGAGATTTCATTTTCTTCTAATGTGGTACCCTGAAGGATATATAAAACATCACTAGGCAGAAGATTCTTCAACTGAAATTATGGCTAATTTCTTGAATTTACAGGGATATATGCAGGGATATATTGTGCAGAAAAAAAACTACAGGCATACTTCGTTTTATTGCACTTTGCGGATACTGTGTTTTTTAGAAATTGAAGGTCTGTAGCAAACCTGCATTGAGCAAGTCTATCAAGGCCATTTTTCCAACAGCATTTGTTCCCTTCATGTCTCTGTGTCACATTTTGGTAATTTTTGCAATATTGCATACTTTTTAATTATTATTATTATATTTGTTATGGTGATCAGTGATCTTTGATGTTACTATTGAAGAAAGATTATGACTTGCTGAAGGCTCAGATGATGGTTAGCATTTTTTGCAATGAATTTTAACTAAGGTATGTACATTGGTTTTTTTAGACATAATGCTATTACACACTTAGTAGACTACAGTATAATGTAAAGATAATTTTTATATGCACTGGGAAACCAAAAAATTTGTGTGACTTATTTTATTGCGATGTTTGCTTTATTACAGTGGTCTGGAACCAAACCCACAATATCTCCAAGGTGTGCCTGTATAAGGAGATAAAAAAATTGCAAAATGTCAGAACCACAGGGGAAATTAGGTTAAAATTTATTTTGGACATGTTAGCTGTAGAAATGATGGTGTATAGACTTCTAGTCATCTTTTCTTGAATCTTCCCTGACACTCTCCCAAAAGAAAGCAACTGATAAAACCATCTTCTTCCTAAGAAGTGGGAAGAATTATACTTCTTTTCCTTAGATAGTTGTCTGTTTTCTTTTTATGTACTGTAAACAATTCAGAAACAGAGGCATATGTATTATTCTGTTATAAATATAAATATTCTTAAAGGCTTGTCTGTGGAGTTTGGGAGAACCATTCTAGGCCCATCGTAATCTCTGTTCTGGGCCATACTTCTCACACTTCAGCATGACTTCACATCTCCTGGGATCTTATTAAAACATAAGTGGAAATGCATCAAACTAAAATGCTGTGCCCAAAGGAAACCATCAACAAAATGAAAAGGCAACCTACAGAATGGGAGAAAATATTTGAAACCATCTATCTGAAAAGGGGTTAATATCTAAAATATATAAGGAACTCAATAGCCCACCCACCCCCCAAAAAAAGATTACAGAAGGAGCTAAGGGCCCGCATAGACATTTTTCAGAAGAAGACAAATGGCCAACAGGTACATGAAAACGTGCTCAACATCACTAATCATCAGTAAAAAGGCAAATCAAAACCACAATGAGATATCACCTCACATCTGTTAGAATGGCTGCTCTCAAAAAGACAAAAGGTAACAAGTGTTGATGAGGGTGTGGAGAAAAGGGAACCTTTATACACTATTGGCGGGAATGTACATTGGTGCGGCCACTATGGAAAACAAGTATGGAGGTTCCTCAAAAAATTAAAAATAGAATTACTGTTTGATCCAGCAATCCCATTTCTGGGTATATGTCCAAAGGAAATGAAGTCAGTTTCTTGAAGAGACATCTGCACTCCCATGTTTATTGCAGGACTATTTACAATAGCCAAGCTATAAAAACAACCTAAGTGACCTAATGAAACTTAAAAGCTTTTTCACAGCAAAGGAAACCATAAAAAAGGTGAAAAGACAACCCTCAGAATGGGAGAAAATATTTGCAAATGAAGCAACTGACAAAGGATTAATCTCCAAAATATACAAGCAGCTCAATATCAAAAAAACAAACAACCCAAGCCAAAAATGGGAAGAAGACCTAAATAGACATTTCTCCAAAGAAGATATACAGATTGCCAACAAACACATGAAAGAATGCTCAACATCATTAATCATTAGAGAAATGCAAATCAAAACTACAATGAGGTATCACCTCACACCAGTCAGAATGGCCATCATAAAAAATCTACAAACAATAAATGCTGGAGAGGGTGTGGAGAAAAGGGAACCCTCTTGCACTGTTGGTGGGAATGTAAATTGATACAGCCACTATGGAGAGCAGTATGGAGGTTCCTTAAAAAACTAAAAATACAATTACTATATGACCCAGGAAACCCACTACTGGGCATATACCCTGAGAAAAACATAATTCAAAAAGAGTCATGTACCACAATGTTCATTGCAGCTCTATTTACAATAGCCAGGACATGGAAGCAACCTAAGTGTCCATCAACAGATGAATGGATAAAGAAGATGTGGCAATATATACAATGGAATATTACTCAGCCATAAAAAGAAACAAAATTGAGTTATTTGTAGTGAGGTGGATGGACCTAGAGTCTGTCATACAGAGTGAAGTAAGTCAGAAAAACAAATACCATATGCTAACACACATATATGGAATCTAAAAAAAAAGGTTCTGATGAACCTAGGGGCAGGACAGGAATAAAGACACAGACGTAGAGAATGGACTTGAGGATACAGGGAGGGGGAAGGGTAAGCTGGGACGAAGTGAGAGAGTAGCATTGACATATATACACTATCAAATGTAAAATAGATAGCTAGTGGGAAGCAGCTGCATAGCACAGGGAGATCAGCTCGGTGCTTTGTGACCACCTAGAGGGGTGGGATAAGGAGGGTGGGAGGGAGACGCAAGAGGGAGGAGATATGGGGATATATGTTTACATACAGCTGATTCACTTTGTTATACAGCAGAAACTAACACAACATTGTAAAGCAATTATACTCCAATAAAGATGTTAAAAAAAACCCAAAAAACCTAAGTGTCCATCAATGGATGAATGGATAAAGAAAATGTGGTTGTATATACAATGGAATATTATTCAGCCTTAAAAAGAAGGAAATCCTGTCATTTGTGACTGCATAGATGAGCCTATAAAATAAGCTAAGCACAAAGACAAATACTGCACACTCTCACTTATATTTGTAACCTTAAAGAAGTCAAACTCATAAAAGCAGGGTAGAATGGTGGTTGCTGGGTGGTGCGGGGGAAACTGGTAGATATTGTTCAAAGGTACAAAGATCCAGTTATAAGAGATGAATAATTCTATAGATCTAACGTATAGCATGGTGATTATACTTAATAATACTGTATTGCATACTTGCTAAGAGAGTTGATCTTAAGTGTTTTCACCACACACAAATATTTATAACTATGTGAGGTGGTGGATGGCTTAATTAGTTTGATTGTGGTGATCATTTCACAATCTATACATATATCAAAACATCATGTTGTACACCTGAAATATACAATTTTTATTGGTCAAGTATACTTCAGTAAAGCTGGTGAAAAAATTAAAATGCAGATTCTAATGCAGAAGGTCTGATTCAGAAGGTCTGGGATGGGCCTGAGAGTCTAAAGTTCTAAGAAGCTTCCATATGTTGCTGGTCTCTGAACACTGACTTGCAAGGAGAACTGTCTCCTAAAAATTGACACTTACACAGGAGTTACAGAGAATTGTACTGATAAAGTATAGTCAATATAGAAATGTAGTAGGAGAGACATCTGGGACATGCATTCAGGGCACGCTGCTTATTTACTTGCTTGGAATTTGAAAAAGCACACTGCCTCATCGGTCCAAGAATGTGGTTGCTGTGTGTGACTGATCTCCATCACATAATCAAACGTGATGGACTGCTGCTATTAGAAAAATTTCTAGCAGTTAATATTCCTGGGTCCAAATGTATTATGTTATATAAAACTGCTGGAGTGAATAGGGCCCTTTCCCCCAGAATTCTGGTAGGTAACATGCAAAGTTCTTGGCACACTTTGATGTTTTCATAAATAATATGGTAAATCAATTGTGAAAGAAAAAAATTCTGTGGGCTTTTGCCCCTGAGCACCAATCACATAGGCGGTATGTTGGCTGCTGTTCTCCTGGGCACTGACACTTTCTTGGTGATTGTGGTGAAAATAGCTGTGATCACCTCCTGAGAGGCGCAAATGCTCTCAAGTGACAGCAAATGAATATTTGTTTTCTTCTGTTCTGAATATTCCCCTCCTGGGAATGCTGTTTGCTCTGTTCTGTTTACTGGCATATTTGAAAGTAATAGCAATAATTTAGAATAACATCCCTTCTGAAATGCCCTATTTGAAAACATCATATTTACCGATTTTGAAAGTATGAAAACTGAACACAGGCAGCCCCACTGATCCCATTCTGTGGAAAATGTCAATTAGGAGGCTTTGGAAGAGGTGTGCACCTTGCAAATCAGCACTTTTTAATGACATTAGCTTTAGCAATTAGAATGGTTGCCTTCTCAGGAGCGCTAAGTAGGTGATTTCTTCCAGTCAGCTATTCCCAACTGTTGTTTCTAAGGGCTTCACTTTCAATCAGTCATCGAGGCCTGTCAGTTTGGCCTCTGTAGTGTTTCTGGGATCTGTTTCTAACTGTTCATTCCCACTGCAATCACCTTTTCATCTTCTCTCACCTGAGCCATTACGAGAACTTGTTAAATGGCTTCTGCAGCTCCAGATTCACGCCAGCTCTAGTGGCTCCCATCTCCCGCTGCTGGAGGTTCTCCAAAACCCAAACCTGCTCATCCCATTTCCGTCCCTGAAGACTCATGTTGACTTTACAGTGCCTACAAGCTAAATGGAGACTTAGAGCACAGCTTCTACCTTCTACTAGCCAACCTTAGGGGTCACTTTTGATTCACCCCCTCCCCTAGCTCCCTAGACTCTGCTTGCCCAGACACTTGGATATTTTATTAAGCACAGAGTGCATTGTCTCATGTCTTTGCTTAGGCTGGGCCCTCTTCCTGGAGTCTGTTTCACTTATCCACTTAGAAAGCCCATTCTTTTTTTTTTTTTTTTTTTTTAACATCTTTACTGGAGTATAATTGCTTTACAATGGTGTGTCAGTTTCTGCTTTATAACAAAGTGAATCAGTTATACATATACATGTGTTCCCATATCTCTTCCCTCTTGCGTCTCCCCCCTCCTACCCTCCCTATCCCACCCCTCTAGGTGGTCACAAATCACTGAGCTGATCTCCCTGTGCTATGCGGCTGCTTCCCACTAGCTATCTATTTTACATTTGGTAATGTATATATGTCCATGCCACTCTCTCACTTCGTCCCAGCTTACACTTCCCCCTTCCCATGTCCTCAAGTCCATTCTCTACGTCTGTGTCTTTATTCCTGTCCTGCTCCTAGGTTCATCAGAACCTTTTTTTTTTTTTTTTTTAGATTCCATATATATGTGTTAGCATACTGTATTTGTTTTTCTCTTTCTGACTTACTTCACTCTGTATGACAGACTCTAGGTCCATCCACCTCATACAAATAACTCAATTTCATTTCTTTTTATGGCTGAGTAGTATTCCATTGTATATATGTGCCACATCTTCTTTATCCATTCATCTGTTGATGGACACTTAGGTTGCTTCCATGTCCTGGCTATTGTAAATAGAGCTGCAATGAACATTGTGGTACATGACTCTTTTTGAATTATGGTTTTCTTGGGGTATATGCCCAGTAGTGGGATTGCTGGGTCATATGGTAGTTCTATTTTTAGTTTTTTAAGGAACCTCCATACTGTTCTCCATAGTGGCTGTATCAATTTACATTCCCACCAACAGTGCAAGAGGGTTCCCTTTTCTCCACACCCTCTCCAGCATTTATTGTTTCTAGATTTTTTGATGATGGCCATTCTGACCGGTGTGAGATGATATCTCATTGTAGTTTTGATTTGCATTTCTCTAATGATTAATGATGTTGAGCATTCAGAAAGCCCATTCTTTGTCATTCAAGAATTAAATGGTATTTCCATAGGAAAGCTTTCCTGAGCATTCCTTCCCCAAAGAGGAAATCTCCTTTTTCCTTTATTCTCCCACAGTACCCTGCTCAAGCTTCTTATAGATCATCACTTGTGATGCAGCCTAACTACTTTATATGTCTGTCTGCCCCACTAGACTGTAGGTTCTGAAACTGAGGTCTTATTTCAGCCTACCTTATATACCTCAGGCCTCTAGCAAAAGATCTGGCATATAATAGGTGCTTAATGAATAGTTCTTGATAGGTGGATGGGGAGGATGGAAAGACAGGTAGATGGACAAATGAAAGAAAGAAATGGAGAGACTTAGTCTTCCTGAATGATACAAGTTATGTGCTTATGATAAATTAGGAGAAAAAGTAGGATATATGTATGTACATATATACATACACATGCATACATCTACACATAATTACACATATACTGTTCACAGTATGACTCTAAAGCTATGAATCTCTCTTATTAAGCAATCTTTAGCAGCAATAGGACCTAATAACTTTGTTTTGTTTTGAAATTTTATTTATTTATTTATTTATTTATTTATTTATTTTTGGCTGCGTTGGGTCCCCGTTTCTGTGCGAGGGCTTTCCCTAGTTGCGGCAAGTGGGGGCCACTCCTCATCGCGGTGCGCGAGCCTCTCACTGTCGCGGCCTCTCTTGTTGCGGAGCACAGGCTCCAGACGCGCAGGCTCAGTAATTGTGGCTCATGGACCCAGTTACTCCACGGCATGTGGGATCTTCCCAGACCAGGGCTCGAACCCGCGTCCCCCGCACTAGCAGGCAGACTCTCAACCACTGCGCCACCAGGGAAGCCCAACTTATGTTTTTAAGGACCGGTATTTTCTTTTTTTGGCTTGGACCTAATTCTGTACTCTCTCTTTATTCTAGAATGATAGAGGTCTTCGACTTGTGGCTAATTCAATGGTGTGGGTTCCAGAAGGCGGGATGCTGCAGATTACCAACAGAATCTTACAGGCTGAAGCTCCAGGTGCCAGAGCCTCAGAAATCATCTACAAAATTACACAGGACCACCCCCAATTTGGTAACTCTTTTTTCCCTTGTCATGATTTCATCATTGCGTTCAACAGTCTTGGACTTGCTTTTGTACAAAGCCACACAGCCAGGGTGTGTTTCCAATGAACTCAGCTTTCTAATACCCCACGCATCCCCTTTAAAGACAGAACAATCACAATAGCTATCATTGCTATATACAGATTATTGGTATGCTAAGTAATGTAAACATAGTATATAAACCTAAAATTTAAGTTTTAAAACAACTTCATTTTACAGAGAAAGTAACTTGTTAAAAGTCACCTGGCTAATAATATGTCAATACAATGTCAAAGCTCAGGCTTTCAAACTCCACCTTGTGTCCCGCCCAGAACATCGCTGCACTTCTTCTTGAGACTTTCTTTTTAAGAAAAGACTTTACATAAAAACATTTCTCAAGATATCCATTGTTACTTCCACTTCTAGCAAGATAGTAGAGTATGATAACCCATCATCATCACCTAGAAATGATGGATAAAAGAGATTCAGAACTATAAGGCACTCATAGCTGACCTCCTAAGAGTACAGAGAAATCTCCAAGTGCCAGACACAGAGAAGGAACTGAAAGCCAATCTGGGCAGGAGCTGATGGCAGAGCTTGCCTGAGGGGTTGTGTGTGTCTCAGTAACCTGGGGGCTTGGGATTTAATGCCCGTGCAGAGACAGAAAGTTGGAATTAAGACAAGAAGCTCACTAGCACAGAGAGATGGCAAAGAAATTTACCTGTGTTTCCCAGGGCTCAGAGGGAGCAAAAAAAGTCTGCTGAGAATTCAGAAATTCAGGCCTGTTTCTCCTGAAGAGCCAAGGTTAAATTATACTGTGTGCATAGTCTGAGAAACCCAAAGCTGAGGCATTAATATGAAAATTGACCTCAGGCCAATGATACTTCCTGGGTCCCTTGCAGAAACTAGTAGAAACTGCTGTGGAATGTCCACCCTCAACTCCAGACCACACAAGATTCTCACAGATAAAACCACTGAAGATTAACTCAGAATTCAGAATTACAGAACATATGAAGAAACAATGTATAGTACCATAACTAACACAAACAAGAAGATTAAAATCCCAAGGTTTCAAATGAAGGAACAAGCTTACAAAAACTATGAAATAAGCATATTTAAAAAGATTTAAAGACACAAAAGAAGGGATCAAAACTGTAAGGAGATGACAAAATGCTATAAAAATAAAAACAACAGGCAGGTAGATTTTTTAAAAGAAATAATCACCTGAAAATGAAAAATATATTCATTAAAATTGCTTGGCGTGATAAATAGCAGAGAAATAACAATCTGTTTTTCCTCAGGTTTATCAGATTTTTTAAATTATATATTTTCTGTGGTGAGGAAAAAATTAACTTTTGTACTATTTAAAAATAAGTATAGAGTCCACAAAGGCATTGAAAAGCATAATCTAATCAAGAATTGATAAAATTATAAAACAGTCAGTCTAGCTGGGCTGTCATTTATTATAGTTGCATAACCTTGAGGAAAGCAGGTGGACCCCCTTGAGCCATAAGTTTCTTTGAAAGATGAAGCTAGATAATTTTTTAACTTTTTATTTTAAAATAATTTTAGACTTACTGAAAAGTTGCAAAAATAGTACAAAGAGCTCTTGAATATCCTTTATCCAGCTTCCCCCAGTGTTAACATCTTACATAATCATAAGGCAATAATCAAAACCAGGAAATTAGCATTGATACAATGCTATTAATTAGTTCACAGACCTTATTCAACTTTGCCGTATTTCACCCACTGATTTTAAGCTAGACAATGTTTAAGTCCTTTTCAGCTCGAAAAATCTTTGACTGGTTTGATGTATTAAATTCTTTACCTTTGTCTTGAGCATTAAAAGTCAAAAAATTAAATTTCTTAAAGATAGCCCAATATCCCAATATTCCGTTTAAGTATTAAATAGAACAATGCGGAATTAAGTGATTTTTTTAAAGCCATTTCAGCTTGCTAAATGCCATGTAAGCCTGATTGTGACCTTTCCTACTATAACTCTCTTAATTAACTTCTTCCTATGAACATAATCCTATTTCTGTGTGTTCAGAGCTCCCTACTGGTAATAATCAAATCGCATTACCCTTAGGAGCCATTCAAGAGTGAAAAAGGAGGTGGGAATGAGAAGCCCACTTAACGCAAATCTTTTTTTTTAATTTATTTTTCATTTTTTTGGCTGTGTTGGGTCTTCGTTGCTGCGTGCAGGCTTTCTTTAGTTGCCGAGAGCGGGGGCTACTCTTCTTTGCGGTGCAGGGGCTTCTCATTGTGGTGGCTTCTCTTGTTGCGGAGCTCGGGCTCTAGGCGCACAGGCTTCAGTAGTTGCAGTGCACAGCCTCAGTAGTTGTGGCACGCGGGCTCTAGAGCGCAGGCTCAGTAGTTGTGGCATGTGGGTTCTAGAGTGCAGGCTCAGCAGTTGTGGCACACAGACTTAGTTGCTCCACGGCATGTGGGATCTTCCCAGACCAGGGCTCGAACCCATGTCCCCTGCATTAACAGGTGGATTCCTAACTACTGTGCCACCAGGGAAATCCTGAGATTCTAATTCTTAATACCTATTACATTTTCCCATTAAGTTTCTTGGTTAAAATATTGAGTTCAGTATAAAGGAAATCACTAGTAGATGTTATTTTCTGTTTTTTAAGCCTGGATTTTCACATATTTAAAGAGTCATCTCCTTGATTTTGTCATACTATGATAAAAGCAGAGGTGAGGTATTACGCAGAAGCTCTCACCTCTATGGAGTGAACCCCACAAAATATCGGTATTTCTCCCTGTCTACTTATGGGCTTGGCACAAAGGTACCTTGTATTCATCATACCCAGTGCTGAACTCTAACTCTTCATCTTTTCTTCTACCAGCTCATCCCATTAGTGGCATCGCTTCCCTACACATCACCCAACCTAATAGGTAATCATCTGATTCTTCCCTCTTTCGTACCCTTTACAGCCACATTTGTCAAGTTCTGTTGCTTCCACTTCCTCAAAGATTCTTGTATCTGTTTATGTGTTTCCAATCTTACCTCTGTTGCTTTAGTTCAGGTTCCCATCTCTCATCTGGATTTTACAGCAGACTTAGAGTTGACCAAACTGTCCACATAATTGTTAGCCACTATTGTTATCATTTTTATAAAATAAAGTCCAGCCCCTTTAACAGAACTTTAGTGTATATTCTGTGTTCTAAATCAGTTCATGCCATTAACCTACTGAAAATCTCACAGAGGCTCCCAGTTGCTTATGGGGCTGATCGCAAGGGGGAAGGAACTGCATCTTACTGATCTTTGAGTCCCCCACTCCAAAGGGCTAACCACAGTAGCTAGCCCTTAACAGGTGCTCACTGACTGTTTACTGAGTTGAAATTAATGGGATTAACCAGCATCCTATGATTCCTGTTAATTTGCATAGTATCGCAATGGTTTTTTTTTTTAATCTGAAAAATAGGTTTATTTCATTAGGACTTGTTAGGAAAATTCTGCTTTGCCTTCCTATTGTAAAGCAGAATAGCCAGGAAATTGGCATTTGAATGTTTTCTATTTTTCTACTCTCCACATTTTCACTGTGGAAATCTCCTTTCAGACTATTTTGCAACTACTCACATTCATAAACAGTCCACATCCTGGGAAAGCATGTTTATTAGCAGGATCTTATGAACAGAAGTTGAACCAGGGAGAGATGGGTAATGGAATTGGTGACTTAGGTGCAAATGAGAAACAGTACAAGAAAGAAACTAGAGTGAGTTGATTCTACACATGATTATTTTAAGAAGAATATTGATGTTTTTCTATTACTTCAGTATTTCATCACTATCCAGGATATTATGTACATTTTTAGCTTGAATTTAGTGCGTATAAATATTAGAATGAGTATTTCCTTTGAATAATAAAACAAATTTCTCTGGGGTAATCAAAGTGCACTATCAATTGCCTGATATGCCTAGGGCACTAAGATCTGGGTATCCTCCTACAGAACATTTAAAAGATGTATGCAGTTTCTCTCTCTCTCTTTCTTTCTCTCTCTCTCACACACACACACACACACACACACACACATTCTTCTCTCCCTCTTACTATCTGAGCGGTGGAGAGACTTCTTTCAGATTTATTGTTAGATGCATTTTCACGAGAACGTGGCTTCTGTTTTTAGCAGTTCATCCATTCTTCTCCTTGGTCTTCACTTGAAGGCATATTCTCCTTGGGAAATTTTGATTGTTTCTATAACACCTTTGTATTTTCAATCTCACTTTAAGAAAATAGTAGCTTCAGGTGAAGAATAAGCAATAGAAACAGATTGGTGGTGTTGGTGGTGGTGTTTAGATTTAGATTTCATTGCTTCAATTCTAATAAAGCTTAGAAAATGAAGGAGGAGAAAACATGATCAGTTATTTATCAAGGTAATTGTTGGTCTGTGAACATAAAATAACCATGATGGGTAACAGAGTTTCATGACCAGGAAAATGAGCTTCAGATTCAAATCCCAGCTCCTCCACTTTGGACTTGCATGACCTCAAACAAGTTATTGAACTTCTCTGAGCATAAAGAACTTTGTCTTTAAAATGGAGATGACAATAGCATCTTCAGAAGGATTAAATAACATAATAAGGATAACCAACATTCTTTTTAGGCACCTATGAAGTAGGTACTATTATTCTCATTTTACCAATGAGGAACAGAGACTTATAATACCTAAGTAACCTCACCCAGCTCTATGTGGTGGAACTGGGTTTGAACCACTATGTAAAGTGCTTCATGCAGCGCCTGTCATATGCATTCAAGTGTTAGCTATTATTATTTTCATTGTATAGAACTCTTCCAAGGATGATTTTTTCTGAATTTTTTCTAATTTCCCCTTGTGTTTACAACAAAAAATTTCCTGGTTGGAAAACATTTTCTGTTCATAGACAGCTGTGGGTAGAAATGAATCCATTCGATGCCCAGTATTTGCAGTGTTCACGACGATTTGGGTCTCCTTATATAATTTTAATAGATAAAAGTCAGTAACTTCATACATGAATTGCCCTCGAATGGCGTTTAGCTCTTTTAATTGAAAGACTGGGAATTTTATGTCTAAAGGTGGATTTTATGATATCTATTGAATTCTGTGTTAATATCTTTTCCTTCACCTTGGATAAAAATAAAGAAGCACATCATATCTTTTCTGTTAAAGAAAAGTGGTAGAAAAGGAGACGAGAGCTCTGATTTACTTTTACTTTTCCCAGGGGTCCTCACTAACTGTGTGGCTTTCCTAGGGGAGGTGGTCCTTGTGTTTAATATGCCTGCAGACGGCCCCGCAGACGAAGGGCAGCACCTTCCTGATGGGAGGACAGCAACTCCCACCAGCACGTTCACCCAGCAAGACATCAACGAAGGCATCGTGTGGTACAGGCACTCAGGGGTCCCAGCCCAGAGTGACTCCTTCCGCTTTCAGGTACCCTCTGCTTCCTGAATCTTCTGATGTCTGGATGGTCTGATGAAAACCATCACCCTTATTTATAAACAACTCAGGTCATTTTCTGTGATTGCCTGAAAGTCACATTTGGGAGAAGAAAAAAATGTAACTAGTAGCATTGAGAAATTTTTTTTTTAATCTGTCAATTCAGCCTTCTGGGTGTCTCTACAAGCAGAGTCATTCTACAACAAAGAGGTATATAATAGATAATGGCTAAAGAGTTTGGAAAAAAAGTGTTTTCAAAATGTTAAAATACCTCATGGAGAAAAAAAATCTTATTTTCTTTTTTCAAATGTTTTTGGAACATTTACCATCTTATGATAAGGTCATGGACTGAGCAGCCAAACCCACTGGGTTCACGTTTCACTTCTGCCATGTGCTAGCTTTGGGAAAATTACTTGGGCAGAATCCTTGTGCTTCAGTTTCCTCATCTGTAAAATAGCATTACTGTAAGGATTTAATGAGTTAATACATATAAAGCATTTAGAATACTGCCTGTTACCGTGTAAGGGTGTGTGACTACCATTTATGGAGATTGGTCAAATACCAGTGCGGTAGACTGGATGTTTGTGTCCCCGCCAAAGTTCAGATGTTGAAATCCTACCCCTCCATGTGATGGTATATGGGGGTGAGGCCTTTGATTAGAATTAGATGAGGTCGTGAGGGTTGTGCCCTCATGAATGGGATTAGCATACTTACAAGAGTCATAAGCGTGATTGCTCCCCCTCTCTGCTGCCCGCCACGGGGATACAGTGAAAAATCAGCAGTCCACAACCCAGAAGAGGGCCCTCACTAGAACCCAACCATACTGGCACCTTGATCTCAGACTTCGAGCCTCCAGAGCTGTGAGAAATAAATTTCTATTGTTTATAAGCCGCCCAGTCTATAGTATTTTTGTTAGAGTAGCCTGAGCCAACTGAGGCAACCAGACTATAAGGTTGGTTTAATTTATTCTGTCAATAAATTAAAGAGCAAGAAATTATTCTGGGCATATTCCCTGACTACTATGAAGTACAATTAGAAATTAATAATAAAAGGGCAAAAAAAATCAAACCATTTGGAATTCCTTAATAATTACTAGTTCTAAAAGGAAATCAAAATGGCAAACTATTAAGAAATTTTGATCAGGAGGAAACAACTTATCAAAACTTAAATGATGTGGACAAAGTAATACTAGGAAGAAAATCGATGGCCTTAAGCTCTTATTACTGAACAGAAAAGCATGAAAATTAATGGACTAAATATTCAACTCAAGAAGCTGGAGAACCACAGAGAAGCCAAAGGAAAGCAAAAGGAAGGCATTTATAGAGGTAAAAGAGGAATTGACTAATTATAAGATGCTAGAATTGGTAAATGAGTACAAAACCTGAATCTTTGGAAAGACCCATAAAATTAGACAAACCTCTGTCAAGGATAATTTGGAAATAGATAATGGAACAGAAACACAAAGGAATGAGGAAGTATGAATGAGAAAGAGCATTTAAGCATAGATACAGAAAAGATTTGGGGAAAGTGTCAGGGAAAATATAAAGAAGCCCTCATGGTGATCCGCCAAAGCAACATTACAATCCCTCTAAGTCTGAGCCATTTCCTTTGTCTAGGAATCCAGTAGGGGATAAACTACCATGATAGCTCACCTTGTTAAAATTATCATCCATTCTGCTCCTGATGCCTGGTGTGTACATCTTCATTGTCTGACTAATTTATATTGTGTAAAAAGTGTGCTTTCCCAGAGAGCTAGTTGAAATAAACCTGGAAACAGTTAAAATGAGATTATACTGAGGACACTGAATGTCCAATGAGTGAGCAAACATTATGTGCCCTTTGCCCAAGTTAATTTTTCAATTTTAGCACCTGGGGACTCAACAGTCCTCAAAGAATGAGTCAGAATGGAAGCAAAGACCTGAATCAAAAGAAGTCACCTCAACAAACTAGAATCCTCAGATTTGCCTTTGCCTTCATCACTATGAAGAACATTATCAGTTTGGAGCATTTCCCTGGAAAGTGATTCTCAGCACCTGCTAAAATGATATTTGATTGCTTTTGCAAGTTGGTTACTAAGTGGGTTATTATAAAATAGCAAAAGTTACTGATTTTTGTAAACAAAGTCGCTAGAGTTTAAGACTCTAAACACATCATTACTTAGAAAGTGGTTCCCTTTGGAGGGTCTTCACACATTCTGCTCAAAATGTGTTTAGAACTCCTACCTGAAATCTCCTTCAAAATCTGTGGGATAGTCTTTAGAATATCCTCAGTAGTGACAGTATATCATCCTTTGGAAGTGGATTTTAAAACAAAACCCTATAGCCCAAAGTCATTCAGAATCGTGTCTGGTAAAAAAGAAGAGTAGCAATTATTTTTGGTTAAAACAAGGAGTAATTATGAAGTAACAAGCTCAGTTTTCTTACATGATTTGTGAACCCCCTCTGAAGCATTTCAAAAAGTACATTTTGAATACTGACAGCATCTTTATTGCAAGTATGAAACAACTCTCTGGGATCATTTTCTCTTGGATGTGAAGGTTTTGGTGTGTTTGTTTTTAAAATCTCATGGTTTGATAGGCTTATCTCATATTTCGATGTGAAACGACACAGACACTGTAGCTACATGCTAAAATAAATGGTTAGCAACTTTCCCCGTTCATCATTTTTGTGTCCCTTAGGATTTTAGACTATTTTAAAAAGATGCCGTTCTAATGATTCTTCTCTCTTGTCCCTTTTTTTTATTTTCTTTAAAGCAGAAAATGCAATACAATGAGTTGTATGGATTTAATTTCGTTTTAATGTTGATGTGCTGTCATGAGCCATCAATGCAGCCCTTCTGTTACTTTGCATCTAAGACTTGGGATTTGTGTAATGCAAGTGGTATTAAAAAATTAGAGCATGGCATAGTGAGAAGAAAGCAGGCACATTTTTGGCAGGGGAAGGAGCCCTGGTTTTGGCATATTCAGATCACGTTGACATAGCCTCAGGGGATGCAATTTGAAAAAGACCAACATATTTTACACCCGTGTCTTTGCTAGGGAAGCTAGAACTGAGTCCGTTGCTTGGTAATCTGCTCACCTCTCACTTCCTGCAGAGTTCCATTCCTTTTCTTCAAGAGATAGGAGAACATATCTTCCCCTTTCCTGATTTCCTAAAGCTTCCAACTTGAGTCATTGTGGTCAGTAGGAAGGTCACAAACCCGCTGACCTGGTTTTAAATACTGACCCTTGTTGGCTATGTGACCTTGACATCTTAACTTTTTGACCTTCAGTTTCCTCATCTGTAAAAAAGGAGATAATAATATCTACTTGATGGGTATTCGGTAAGAAAACTTTTGAAAAGTAGCTAGCACAGTGCCGAGCCCATGACAAATGTTCAGTGAATGATAGCTGTGGTTGTTAATATTATTTATGGTGACACTATAAGATGCCTCCATGGAAACAAGTTGATATTCTGAGGCTTGAGCTCCAGGCGCCTGATGTGATCAAGGTACAGAGAAGACAGTTTTCCTGGAGGGTGTAACTTTAGAAGACACAGAGAAAGGGCTGCTATTCCTGCCTTTTTCTCAGGATTTACAGAACCCTGCCCCCTCTCACATGGAATTAACGCAACTCCACATGGCCACACGGGCCTTAGCAATTCTTCTAACAAGCCTAAGGAGCAGACACGGAAGGAAGGCGAGGTTAAGGGAACAGCAAGGTAGCACCGAGGAAAGGGAGAGGTTGCATGAGAAAAGCATCATTTTTCAGCATTTTTGAAGCAGGAAAAAGTTGATTTTGTGACCACTACCCTAGTTGTAAACGTTCTTAATCTTGCCTTGCAGTGATGAGGCTGGGATTTGTCATTTATAATCTAGGTGTAGATATCTGTGCTGGGTAAAGACTAAAGTGAAATAAACATCACGTATATTGATATAATGTGTTGTGTATGCTCATAATGAGACACTATGTAGCTATCAAAATTATGTTTTCAAGAATGTTTAATGGTATAGCAAAATATCATAGTATTGTGTTAAGTAAACATTTAGAATATACAGTTGTATATAGTTTCACATATGCATAGAAAAAAGATTAAACTGAAATGCAGCGATATATTAGTAACAACTATTTCTAGGTAGTGAAATTCTAGATGATTCTTTTTCCTTATTTATACCTTCCTGCAACTTCACAATTGCCTAAAATGCTTATGTATCTTTTTTATAATCAGTAAAAAAATGAATCTTAAAATATGAAGAGCAGAATGAAAATTGTAATACAGGAGCATACAGAATTCAAAGACAGATGGTTCAAAAGGGAAAAAATAAACACAGGGAAGCATACTCTGCCCACCAGAGGCTCACCAGTGTGCCGTGTCTTTGCAGGTGTCCAGTGCCACGGAGGCTCACGCCCATCTGGAGAGCCGCATGTTCAACGTTGCCATCTTACCCCAGACTCCGGAAGCACCCAAACGCTCTCCAGGAGCATCTCTCCACATGACCGTGAGTTGGGTGGCAGGGCTCATGGTTTCTGCTTGGAGGAGGCGGGTTGATGGGATTTGACAGAATGCTTGGCTCAGAACACAGGCTCTGGGGTCAAAAATACCAGCCCTGTGAACTCGTTTCTCATTGACTTGAAAGAAGAAACTTAAAATTCCCAGAGTGAAAGGAAGGTCAGAGGGAATCCACCCCAGCCTCCCATCCATTGCTGCTGAGCCCTTTTACAGCATTCCAGACAGTCACAGAACCATTCCTTGAGTACCTGGAAGGGATTTCAGGCTTATATCCATTTAATGATGACTATTTGGGTATAATTATTCAGCCAGTTAGAGTTCCATCTAGCTGGAGAAACTGTTATTCTGTTTTAGAAGTCCTGTTAGTAGTTTCCTTTCTATTATAAAAGTTTCCTGGGGAAAGTGACGTCTGTGCTGACTCCAGAAGGATAAGTAGCAAATATCCAAGTGAAGGTTTGGGAGGCAGGTTGGAAAGAGTAGTGGGGTGATGGCAAAAGGCATCACCAGGCGTAAAAACAACACATGCAAAGACCCAGAGGGGAGAGACAATATGATTGTTGGGAAAATTGCAAACAGTTCAGTGAGACTGGAAGATGAGAGAGGCTGAAAGGGAGCGGTGAGCCTGTGGGGTTCTGCGAGCTAGACCACAGAGGAGCTTGTATGCTGTGTGGGAAGGAGTGTGGACACGTGGAAAGGTTTGGAGCAAGGTGAGAGCTAAATTAGTACATGGCGTTTAGTTCAGACAATTAGCAGTTCCACTGTAATCCTATATCTATGGGGCATGTGATGCCAGAACCCCTCTTGTAGACAGAGCCACAAGCACGTTAAGTCCTTGTAAATTAATCATCATGGATCCACATTTTAGTTAGCGCCCGTGTAATTATACTCCAAAGTGGTGTAGCACTCCTGAGCCGCAACAAAGACAGCAGGTAGAGTTTTAGAAATTATGGGTCTGGGGCTTGACAGAGACATAAAAGGGGAAACAAAGTTTTTAATGGATACAAGCTATCAGCATTTCCACCGTAAACTGTAATTTAAAGAAATCATAATTCAGGGACGCTATAAAGTCTATAATTCATCATTCTGACTGGAGGAGCTTGGATCAGAATTTTCTCTAAAGTGTAAAGAAAAATGTGCATACACATTTCTTGCCGAATGCTAATGTGGTGTTATTTTGACTTTAGAGGAAAAAAGAAATGGGCCATGAAGATGGCATCACTCCCGCTCTTTTGCTGAGAACCTCTAGAAACTTTTCAACATACTTAACCTTGAGGGTCTCAGGTTGCATGTTTGTAAATTAGGTCTGTCCTGTGTAATTTAGGGTATCACAAAGGTTAGTCTACTGTAAAATGTGATCAGGTTACTCTTTCATTCCTTAAAATATACACAGTTTATATTTCTTTTGACATTAATTAGGGCCATTACTGTAAGACAGACATACTGTAATCTGTGACAAAAGCACATTCTCAATTCAGTGATTTGGACTCATCTAAGCACATAACTTTTGTACATATTTGGTAAACACATTGTGAATACATATGCTAAATTCATACATAGTATATTCATATAGATATTTAAGGGTAGGAGTCTACCTCTCCAATCATTCAGTTATTCAGTCTTGCACACTTTCGGGCCCCTAATTTATGCCAAGTTCTGTGGAAGACAGTGGAGATTCAGTGATCATATAATACAGTCTCTATTAGTCTATTTTAGACTTAGAGTCTAAAAAGGGAGACAAGAAAATAAATAAACAGTGACAATACAGTAATAAATGTCATGACAGAGACATGGCATGGAAGCAGATAGCAGGGCACCTAGTCCAGCAAGGCATAGGCGAGGTCAGGGAAGGCGTCCTCTAGAAGGTGAACCAAGCTGGTTGAAGTGAATATTATCTCTAAATCAGGGTCTCAAACTTCAGCCTGCGTTAGGATCGCCTATAGGGCTTGTTAATTCACAGATTGCTGGAGCCCACCCCAGAGTTTTCCAATTCAGTAGGTCTGGTATAGGGCTGAGAATTTGAGTTCCTAACAGGTTCCCAGGTGATACTGTTGCTAGTGCTCTGCTCACTACACTTGCAGACCCTCTTATCTAGACTAGAAATAGGGGGAAATTCATTCCAGGCAGAGGAGCAGCATTTGAAAAGAAGATGGAGACACAGGAGAACATAACATGTTTGGGGAATGACAGAGAGTTCAGTTGGCTGGAGCATAAATCTTTAGGTGAAGAAGAAAGAAGAAATGAGAGATCACGGAGGACCTTAAGATGAGATGAAGGAGATTCCAGTTTGTCCAGAAAGGCTGTTAGGGCAAGTAGGATACAGCAGAGAGGTGGCATGCTCAGATTCTCAATCTGAGAAGGTCATTTTAGCTGCAGGGTAGAGAACACCCCAGATGGGGCCAGACAGGGAGCAAGGAGGCCAAGAAATAGGCTACTGAAGTCACCTAGAACAAGAAAGGTTGGTGGCGTGAAGGTCATGCAGTGGCAATAAGGATTAAGAGTTGGTGAGATCTTGAAGAGATACTCGTACACTCATGTTCATTGCAGCATTATTCACAATAGCCAAGAGATGGAAGCAACCTAAATGTCCTTCAACAGATAAGTGGATAAAGAAAATGTGGTATATACAACCACTGAATATTATCCAACCTTTAAAAAAAGGAAATCCTGTCATATGCTAGAGTATGAATGAACCTTAAGGATACTGTCCTAAATGAAATAAGCCAGTCACAAAAAGACAGATAATGCAGGATTCCACTTATATGAGCTAGTCAAACTCTTACAAACAGAAAGTAGAACGGTGTTTGCCCCTGTGGGGAATGGGTGGGGTATGGAGAGAGAAAAGAGGAATTGTTATTCAATAGCGTTTCAGTTTTGCAAGAGGAAAAAAATCTGGAAATCTGTTGTACAACAATGTGCATCTAGTTAACGCTACTGTACCGTACACTTAAAAGTGGTTAAGGTGGTAAAAAAAAAAGTTAGGAGGAGATTAGAGATATTTAGAGACAGTGCTCAATTAGCTATGGAAGAGGGCGAAGCACCCCAGTTTCTGAGCATACAGAGATGCCATTCATTGAGATGGGGAATGTATGGGGACTTGAGGGGGAGGGGGAGGGGTGGAAGGCATGATGCATTCAGTCTGGGCTGTGCTTGTAAAGGGCGTGCCTATTAAGGGCAGGTAGAAGAAGATCGGTAGCTATTCAAGGTGAGTGATAAACCTTTGAGAATCATTAATGGCAGGTAGTGGTTAAATCCTCAGAAATCACTGAGATTCCCCAGGAAGGCTGCACAGAATGAGAAGAAATATAATCAAATACCTGCCTGAATGAAAGTTTGTTCTGCGGCATTTCTGTAATTCTGTTATTCATCAAATCTAAGATCCTTTAAATGGGATCTTATGGTTTGGTATGTAGTGTTCATCAGAATTATATGCATGCCTATATATAAGATGTATACACATATATCATATATATATAAACGTGTGTGATGTGTACATTTAGAATATATATCAAATTTGGGCAAGGGGATCTGAAGACATACATATCACAGCATAGATAGTGTCAGATTCTTCAAGTAAGTTAATAGATTCACATCAACTCCCAGTTCTCCAAGTAATCATCCACTATTTGACTTAGAAGATCCTTAGGGGCAAAATCTTTGATTTATTAATCTTGGTATCTTCCTCAGCATCTAGCACAATGCCTTATATAAAATAGTTGCTTAGTAAATATTTGTTGACTAAGTGAATATTTTCAGGCCTACTTTCACATGGCTAATAATATCTTCTTGTATGACCTTCGAATTCAAACAAATTAATTATATGGGTACACACACACACACACACACACACTTTGCATATCATATTTCCAAGTCCTCTCTTAAAGGGGAAATAAATTCTATTATCTCTTAATGTGAAAGAAGATTGATTATTTCCTTTTTTAAGTGATTGCAGTACTCAGGGTTGGGTCGCCCAGGGTCACCACTTGAGGAAAAGGCCTTTCTTTCCTGGTTTCATTTGCTTCCAGAGTGATTGCTGTAGCAAGAGTTCTCTTAAAACCATTCTTATTGAGGCTAGCAGGGATCCAGTTAGAACAGCTGATCTTTTTGTGATATGGACTCAAGCCTGGGCCTGCTGTATTTGTTTTATGGCTATGGATGTCTGTGTCTCTGTTTTCTCTTGAGACATTTCAGATACTAGTAGAATTATTATCTGCAGTCTCTGGAAATGTCTTGTTATCCTTGGAATTACTGTTGTGCTTTATCTGAGTCTTTCACACTACTTAGCATTTTCTACCTTAGAGCTATTTATGAGTTTCCCCCACTGAAAAGTGAAATTCCTTGAGGAAAAGGTCTATATCTGATTCATCTTGTATCTTCTACAGCTTTTTGCCTGGTACCTTGCACATAGTAGGTTCTTACTAAAAATTTAGTACATGAATATATGAATTAATTAAATGTGTTGAATACATGAATATATGAATTAATTTTGTTGTCCTAACTGAACCATGTGAGAAGACGGTAGGACCTTCATTTTACTTATCTCATCTCATCATTCATGGGTGTGTGATTTCTCAGGCCCGCCATGGGCTTTGCTGCTTTGGTAGAATGACAGTCAACATGGGAAATTCTTTTTTTTTTTAATGGAGGGTGAAATGATAATGTCGTTTATAAATTCTGACCTGGAAGTTTAAAGATGTTAGTCATGCACACTTTGCTATATCTTAAGTGTTCAAATGTTTGCCTCTCTAATTCTTTAGATGACATTGAAATACAATGAAAAAAATTCTTAAAAAATTATCAATGAAGTTGTTTTTTAAAGTATTTTTATTACTAGCTTAATTATTTTCATAATAATATTTTTTCATTCATTCAACAAATTTTTGTCAAGCACTTCCATGTGCGTGTGCTTGGTGCTTGGGGTCCATGAACAAACAAAAATTCATGTTCTCATGGAGTTTACATTCTCCTGGGGGAGGGGAATAGACAATAAGTTATAAACAAAACAAATAAGCAACTCACATATAGCATGTTAGTGAGAAGTATTATGATAAAACAAAAAGTAAATCAGGGCCAAGAAGATTGGAAATGTAGCAGGGGAGACCTAGGTTGTAATTTTAAATAAGGTGGTCAGGGTAGGTTACCTTAAGACAATGACATTTAAAGAAAGACTTGCAGAAGGTAAGAGAGATAGCTGTTCAGATACCTGAGGAAAGAGCATTCCAGGCCCAGGGAACCATTCATTTAGAGGTATCAAGGTAGGAGCATGCCTAGATATTCAAGGAACAGCAAGGAAGGCTGTATGGCTGGATCAAAGTAAGTGGAAGCCAGAGGAATCTGCATGAATTCACAGATGTGCTAAGTGGGCGGATGGGGGTGGAGCAGATTCGGGATCATGTCTGCCTCACGGGCCATTGTAGGGACTTTTGATTCTGGGTAACATGGAGAGCTATTGCAGGATGTTGAGTAGAGTCTAACGTCCTTTTTAAAGGCATCATGCTGGCTGCTGTGCTGAAATAGACTGTTGGGGGAGGGCAAGAGAGCAGCTGGGAGGCCATCGTGGTAATCCAAGTGAGAGAATGTGGCTCCCAGCAGGATGGTAGTAATGTCATGGGGAGAAGTGGTTGGATTCTGGATGTATTCAGAGGTAATATGGGTATTATGGAAACCATTATTCTATAATCTTCCTTTGTTGACAGATAGTTTAATAAAAAAATAAGTGTCTTCTATAATGATTTCTATTAATTTTAGTCTCTCATTTCTTACTGTTTAATTGATAAATATTGAACATTTCAAATGGCCAATATTAAAACTGACTATACTTTGATATAGCTCAACCTCAATATTGCTTTCTTCAGAGGATCAAGTCCTCGCCTTTTCTGCTTAGTGTCTATTTCTATTAGTAAAGAAATAGTATCAACAAATTCTGTAAAAAAAGTCTGTTTTCTTGGCTAGAACACATTTCCCTTTTCTGTCGTCCTAGGTCCATGATAATTCTTTTTTCTTACCACTTTATTGTTTTAGGGACATCTAAATTTTTGAAAATATCCCATAATACTTTGAGAATTTTCAGATATCCTGATGGTTTTGAGATTAAAAGGTGGCAAACGGTACTGAACAATGTACTCACCCTGCACTTTTTGTCCGTGTATCTGTGCCCACACGTGTACACATTTATAGATGTATGCACGCATGCATGGGCTGTAAACACCTTACATAGGGCATATATTTTTCTTTTGTTGTCCTAACCTGTTTTATTTTAGGGTGAGAGACCAGCTGCTATTTGCAATTCTGATTTTCCTTGCTCATTACATTCCAGACCTGAGCAATGACCTGAAATAGGGGGTTGTCCTAACCTGCAAATGCTGCCTCTCCCAGGAGGAGTATGCCTTGGGGACAATTACAAAGCAACTGCAATGTTCAATCTTTTCATTGGTAAAAGGAAGAACACCACGCCCTCCTCCATGAGAATTACTGAGCCCTACTCAATCCTTTCCTAAATGGGAAATTCCTTCTGAAAGTAGCAGAGCTTGAAAGAGCAGGAGAGCATGTCAAACTCTAACTCTTCAAGGGTCAGTTCGGAAGAGTCTGCAATGAGCGGATATTTTTGTTCTGTTTTATTATTGGCATGTGTGACCCAGGCAAGGGGCCCGTGCTCACACTCCTTTTCCATTTTCTCCTCCCCACTTTGTGTTTTTGCTGCTGTCCCCAAATCTCTGTTAGGTCTGGTCACGGAATTCTGAATCTCTCCTTTTTTTTTAATGTTGTCAACTGTTAATGGGTTGTGAAGACACACAGGTGAATGGATTGTGAAAGCTGCACACACATTGGCCTTCAGATTAATTTCACTTGACTAGTTCATTGGGTCCTGAAAGCTAGAAGCAAAAAGCAGTATCTAGTTCTTTTGAAGAGTACAATGGAGATGAAGAGAAATATTGACTATTGTTATGAGCTGTAATAAACACATAATTCTTAAATCTCTGAATTCAAATGGTGAGCCTCTTTGGCCTTTGAGGTGAGTTCATCTTTAGCCATTTGAAACCATCAAAGTTAAAAAAGAAAAGAATGCATCACAGTTCCCACTAGTAAGCTGGGGGGTTGGGAGAAATTCTCACCAGATATAATCTTAGCCTGTTAAATTAGAGGAGCAGAGCTGTAGTGATCCAGCTGTGAATAGTAGAATAGCCAGCTGTGATGGCTCACTTCCACACATGTACCACTGTGAATTCCAACTAGGGAGAAGTGATCATATTGGGACACCCACAGCATGCACCAGCATAAACCCAGGGGGCCAAGGGCAGGGGAGAGAAGGGTCAGCTGGGACGAATCTGCAAGGAGACCAGATCCTTCTGTTGAACTCTCAGAGAAAATTTTGCTTTATGTGACTAACAGAGTAAGTTGATTTTTTTTTTTTTTTAATGAGGTTTGTTTTTGCCTCTGGCTTTTGTTTTCGTCACACTATTTTTTCTTCTTCTCTCTTAAACTTTGTGTAGGCTCGGGAGGACGGCCTGACTGTGATTCAGCCTCATTCTCTCTCCTTTGTAAACTCTGAGAGACCAAGTGGAAAGATAATATATAATATCACTCTACCTTTGCATCCAAGTCAAGGTAAGGCGTGCAGTAAATGATCTTTTGAGTGGTGCTATTGTCTTCTACTTGTTGACCAGCCTTAAAAGCTCTGAATTCTGTCTGCTTCTACTTGTTGAGGATTTAAGGAGTAACAGTTATTCATCACCTCTGTTCCTGTCCTCTGAGTTGAGAACCAATTGAGAGGGAGACACTGTGGCTGGACAGATGGAGATGAATGTGTCAGCTTTGGTACTGACAGAGCTGTCCTGGAGAACATAGTGTGCACATAACTTCATCACTGGATGAGTTCCCCTCCCACTCACAGGCAGAACTGGACAGACCCACGCACTGCCTGTAGGGACAGGGCCTGCCCTGGTGAGGTTCTGATAGGCGAGTGGACCAGACTGAGCATGCGCTAAGGACAAGGCGCTCCGCCAGAGAGCCCAGTGGGGGCTGAGCCACACGTACTCAGTTTCTCCCCCGCGTGGATAAGTCTCTCCTCCTCTTTTTTTTTAACCCAGGTAATAAATGCTGTTTATGACTTCTGTAAGTTTATATAGTGCTCCTACATATGAATACCCTGTGAGCTTCAAAAAACCAAATACGTTTACAGTAGTATTATCGGTCACCCAAATGAAGGGGAAGGAAACTTCGTAGTTGTGAGAATGTGCAAATGTTCTCATTAAGGAGATATTGACCCAGAAGACCATTTAGTATCTGTCACGTCAAATGCTTCACAACTCTGGAATTCCCATCGTGACAAACATGTGTCAACACATGGTTCCGTGCTCTCGTACAGGAGCATGGAAATGTGGAACTACAATTAGAGGAGAGGTGGGCCCTGGCCATCAGTCCCCAGCCTTCAGATCCCTTAACTTTGGGCTCAGCTACCAAGCCTGTGCCCAAAGAGATGTGTGTGTGCCTCACAGCGAGGAGATCAGCTTCTACGAAGACACTTCTGCTCCTGTCTCTGAGGCTGCTCTCCCAAGACCAACCACTGCCTTAGCTATGAGCCTTTCACATTATCAGTTTCTCCCAAGGAGAAATTAAATTTCATTTCCGTTTTGATAAAGTCCAAAGAAATTAAAAGACTAAAAGTCATCCGTCTTCTTTTTTAATCTGCTAAGCCATAGCTAGAGTCGTCCTCCCTGCGTTGCTAGGGTGGAGATGTTCTTTCAGACCAGCAGCCTGAATGGCTGTAGGTCTGTCAGTCCCTCAGAAGCTGAATTAGTGTCCTCCTTTTAAAGAGTAAGTAGGACATGAAAGATGATCATAGCATCAGTTCTGTACCTGCAAAATTTAGAAATGACAGGCAAATCTGCAGCCCCTAAAGCATTTATAACTTAGTGAGAATTGCAAATCCAGATCTTAGAGCAATCAAGATCCATGTTACTATTGCCAAAGGTCGTCATAGAGACTAAGGAGTTTCTGAAGGAAAGAGGGTAGATTGAAAAAAATCTTTACAGCCTCACCAGGAGACCAGCCTGTGCCATTTTTGTAGCGATCTTGACCTTTGAACTTAAACTCAATTGAGAGAATCTCATAATTATGGTACCATGTCTATGACTTCAGAATTCCCAGGTCTAAGCTACATTAGTGGGCAGTAGTTTGCATCTTACTATTGTTTATGGTCAATGGGGCCTAGTCAAGAGTATCTGGGTTTCAGATTTGCCCTTTTCTTGAATAACTGAAGAATAGTGTACCAAGAACAACCTGAGAGCAATTGTTCCTGAAGGATAAAAGACTTCCACCAGTGGGAAAGGCAGCTTTATGGCTCTGATCATTCAGTCAGCCGTCAGAATTACTGTTGATTGCTCATGCCGTCTCTCTTCCTCTTAGGCATCATCGAACACAGGGACCAGCCTCACTCTCCCATCCGGTATTTCACCCAAGAAGACATTAACCAGGGTAAAATCATGTACCGTCCCCCCACTGCAGCCCCCCACCTCCAGGAGATCATGGCCTTCTCCTTTGCTGGTAATGCTTTTTTTCTCTATTTTGAGGCACCCAAGCTACTCCTTGTGGTTCTTCAGGGTATACTTTTAATAACGCCTTATTTTGTGCCTCCTGTATGGCAAGGCCCGAATGGGCCTTGGAGATCTAGTGGTGAGCAAAAAAGAGGCAGGAATCCTGTTCTTGGCGAGTTTGGGGATCCTAGGTATAGAGACAGAATTTGTTCAATAATCCCAGTAATGAACGTTTAATTGCAGGCTGAGATAAGAGCTCTAAAAAGAAGGAAGAATGTTCAGTGGTGGAATTGGATGTAGCAAGACTGACCTAGATTGAGGGTCCACTGGAGGCTGCCCCAGGGAGATATTGACAGAAGAGGGGTGGGTAGAAGCTAACTAGGCTAAGTGTGTGTGTTGGGATCATTGGGAGAACATTCCTGAAGGAAGGGCACATGTCCCTGTGCAGAGACCCTGGGAGGGAGAGAATGTGACATTCTAGGCACTGAAAAAAGTCATTGTGTCTGGAATGTGGAAGGTTGAACAGAGCGGGGATGGGTCTGGAGGGAGAGATAGAGGGCAGACCTTAAGGCCACTGTGAGACTGCAGGGATTTGGAGCCTTATCCCAAGAACAATAAGAACCTGGTGGAGGTTTTAAGATATAGGAGGATGCCTTTTCATAAGGATCTCATTGACTGCAGTGATGGGAGTGATTTGAGGATGAAGCCAGGACAGATGGGCATGTGGATGAGGGGAATCTAGTGAGAAGGATCCTGCCATACTTCATGGAAGGTCCCATGTAGGCGACCTTTGGGATTAAAACCAGGATTTGACGAAGGCACCTTTTTTAAAGAAGAGAAGATTGAGCAAAAGAATAACGACATTTCTAATTCAAGCAAGTGTGTACCCTTCCACTAAGCCAAGATAGCCTTAATCCTTTGCCACCCATTATGTCTCCCCTTGACCCAGTATTCAAAGCTGCTGAGTTTTAAGTCCCTACTCCTAAATATTTCTGTGCTTTGGAATGATTCTAAAAATCTTGAAGCCTGTTTCTTTATGATCTTTAAGATGTATGTGTCACATAACATGATTAATATAGAGTATTATTTTTATATAGTAGCTTTAATCATACAGAACAGTTGGTGATTTCTTATGGTGAGTTGAACACGGGTTGAATAATTTTAGAGTTATGTTTTCAAGTATGGCAAACATTTAAAGTAATATTTGCCATTATTTACTATGCTATTATAGATGCAATTGTCTAGAAAATAATTAACTCCTCAATTAGATTGAAAATCCCTACGCTCTGGGATAGACCTCTTCTCTAAGAGTATCCCCAGTGTTTACTAACTGGATAACTCATAGCCAGTGAAAATGTTCATGGTCCTCTAACCCCAACTTTACAAGACCTACTTTACAAGAAACTCAGGTTATCCTAGGCTTAGAGGGAAAGAAAACATGTCAGCCCTGGTTGAGGTTATTTCCGAATCCACTATGATCGCCTGTGTTCCTAGAGCTTTTTAGAGAGAGCAGACTCCTATCCTGTATAATCTACGGGATAAATGCCACAAGATAAATCTCTTACACTGTTATATTGTGTAAATCAATGTCCCAGGCATCACTATATTCTACAATGGAATTGACCCACCAGAAAGCCTTGTCAGTGATATACGACATCACCCACATTCACCGATTTGTAGGATTTTATGTACTGGTAAAATGGAATCTGAATGAATGTATTGTAAATCACTCTAACTGATGTGATATAAAATTATTCCACTCTGTGGTTCTTTTTGTTACTTAAAATTAGTGTTGGCATCATTAAAGTCAACATAACATTAGCAGACAACCTGGTGATCTTTCCTTAAGTCATAATAATTTAGGATAAAATGTCCTTTACTTTTCTAACCTCTGCCCTATATTTTGTACCTTTCCCATCTATTTCTGACCCCAAAATGTTTAGTATACTGATTTTCTCTCTTCTGTTCTTTCAGGTCTCCCAGACTCAGTGAAATTCCACTTCACAGGTAAAAATTTTAATCTCAATTTTATTAGAAAATGGAATTTTTCCTTCTTTTTGCTCTCTTCATCATTACTTTTAGCTATTTTCTAAGAACAACTTAAAAGTTACATAAGTTTCTTCTAAAATAATCACATGGCTCGTTAAAATAGTAATAGCTTAACTTTGTATTCATAGAAAAAAATAATTATAATCCACCAAGGATACCAAAGATTAGTGTTCTTTAAGCCCAGTTTCAACTTGTCCTAATATCTATTAAAAAGAGGTAATAATGATTAAGATCTTAGACTTTGGATCCAGTCTGCCTGGGGTTCAGCCTACTTTGGAATAGTTTCTTAACATCTCTGTACCTGAATGCCTTATCCATCAATGAGGATAATAAATAATAATTACATATGTGTAAAGCTCCCAAAACAGTGATTGGCACATACAGGCTTACCTCGTTTTATTGCACTTTACTTTATTGTGCTTCGTAGATACTGCATTTTTTACAAGTTGAAGGTTTGTGGCAACGCTGTGTAAAGAAGTCTATCGGTGCCATTTTTCCAGAAGCATTTGCTTACTTCCTGTCTCTGTGTCACATTTTGGTAATTTTTGCAACATTTCAAACTTTTTCATTATTAATATATTTGTTGTAGTGATCTGTGAGCAGTGATCTTTGATGTTAATATTGTAATTGTTTTGGGGCACCAGGAACCACACCCGTATAAGACAGTAAGCTTAATAAAAGTTGTGTGTGTTCTGACTGTTCCACCAACTGGCCATTCCTCTCTTTCTTTCCCTCTCCTCAGGCCTCCATATTCCCTGAGACACAACAATATTGAAATTAAACCAGTTAATAACCCTACAATGACCTCTAAGTTTTCAAGTGAAGGAAAAGTCACACATCTCTCACTTTAAATCAAAAACTAGGAATGATTAAGCTTAGTGAGGAAGGCATGTCAAAAGCCAAAATGGGCCAAAAGCTAGGTCTCTTGTGCCAAACAGCCAAGCTGTGAATGCAAAGGAAAAGTTCTTGAAGGAAATTAAAAGTGCTACTCCAGTGTACACACAAATGATAAGGAAGCAAAACAGCCTTATTGCTGATAGGAAGAAAGTTTTAGTGGTCTGGATAGAAGATCAAACCAGCCACAATATTCCCTTAAGCCAAAGCCTAATCCAAAGCAAAGCCCTAACTCTCTGCAATTCTATGAAAGCTGAGAGAAATGAGGAAGCTGCAGAAGAAAAGTTTGAAGCTAGCACAGGTTGGTTCATGCGGTTTAAGGAAAGAAGCCGTCTTCTTAACATAAAAGTGCAAGGTGAAGCAGTAAGTGCTGGTGCAGCAAGTTATCCAGATGATTTAGCTAAGATCATTAATGATGGTGGCTACACTAAACAACAGATTTTCAGTGTAGATAAAACAGCCTTCTATTGGAAGTGTGATGACCCAGACAGTGAGCTGTGATAGCTGTGTATAGACCTCAGCATCCTAGTTTTAGTTCAAGTACAATAGAAGCTGAGTGCCAATAAGCAAAAGCAGAAACAGACCTGGCATCTATGCTGATGCAAAATAGAGACAAGCTTTCTTACTTAGGTCTAGAGTGAGGATGGATGACCATAACTCCTTAAATAGCTGTTTAGTTGGGATTGACTATTCCATTAGAATCAACCATCCATATGTCCTATTATATTTCATGTAGGGATAAATCTTAGTAGGGATAAAGTCATCTCCCTCAAACTCTCAGATATTCTTTTCTTCTTTGAGGGTTAAAAAGTCACACTTGAATTAATAGTACATTTTAGGGTTGTGTCATTGGTTTTTTATTTTTTTTGTGTGTGGTATAATTGACACATAACATTGCATTATTTTCAGTTGTACAACATAATAAGTTGATATTTGTATATATTGCAAAATGATCACCACAATAAGTCTAGTTAACATCTGTCACCATGTATAGTTACAAATTTTTTTTCTTGTGATCAGAACTTTAAAAATGTACTCTCTTAGCAACTTTCCAATATGCAATACAGTATTATTAACTATAGTCACTATGCTGTACATTATATTCCCATGTTTTATTTATCCATTCATCCACCAGTGGACACTTAGGTTGTTTCCACATCTTGATCGTTGTGAATAGTGCTGCAATAAACATGGGAGTGCATATATCTCTTCGAGATACTGATTTCATTTCCTTTGGATACCCACCCAGAAGTGGGATTACCACATCATGTGGCAGTTCTAGTTTTAATTTTTTTAGGAGCCTTAATACTATTTTCTGTAGTGGCCGCACCGATTTGCATTCCCACCAACAGTATAAAAAGGTTCCCTTTTCCCCATGCCCTCATAACACTTGTTATCTTTTGTCTTTTTGATGATAGCCATTCTAAGAGGTGTGAGGTGATAACTCATTGTGGTTTTGATTTGCGTTTCCCTGATGATTAGTGAGTGAGAAACTTTTCATGAACATGTTGGCCATCTGTGTATCTTTTTTGAAAAATGTTTCAGATTTTCTGCCCATTTTTAAAATCAGATTGTGGGTTTTTTTGCTATTAAGTTGTATGAGTTCTTTATATATATATATATATATATTTTTTTTTTTTGGATATTAACCCCTCATCAGATACATGATTTACAAATATTTTCTCCCATTCTGTAGGTTGCCTTTTCATTTTGTTGATGGTTTCCTTTGCTCTACAGAAGCTTCTTCCTTTGCTGTGCAAATGGGATGTAGTCCCACTTGTTTATTTTTGCTTTTGTTGTCAAATTCAAAAAGCCAAGGCTGATGTCAAGGAGCTTACCGCCTATGTTTTCTTCTAGGAGTTTTATAGTTTCAGGTCTTATGTTCAAGTCTTTAATCCATTTTGAGTTAATTTTTGTGTATGGTATAAGCTAGTGGTTCAGTTTCCTTCTATTGCATATGGCTGTTCAGTTTTCTTAACACCATGTCTTGAAGAGACTGTCCTTTCCCCATTTTATAGTCTTTGTTCTTTTTCATAAATTAATTGACCTTATATCTGTGGGCTCTCTATTCTGTTCCTTTGATCTATATATCTGTTTTTATGCCAATACCATACTGTTTTGATTACTATAACTTTGGAATACAGTTTGAAATCAGGGCTCATGATGCCTCCAGCTTTGTTCTTCTTTCTCAAGACTGCTTGGCTATTTGGGGTTTTTTTTGTAGTTCCTTACAAATTTTAGGATTGTTTGTCTCATTTTTGTGGAAAATGCCATTGGAATTTTGATAGAGATTGCATTGAATTTGGAGATTGCTTTGGGTACTATGGTCGTTTTGACAATATTAATTCTTCTAATCCATGAGTGTGGAATATCTTTCCATTTATTTGTGTCTTCAGTTTCTTTCATCAATGTCATATAGTTTTCATTGTACAGGTCTTTCACCTCCTTGGTTAAATTTATTCCTAGGTATTTTATTCTTTTTGATGCAGTTGTAACTGGGATTATTTTCTTAATTTCTCTTTCTACTAGTTTGTTATTAGTGTATAGAAATGCAGCGGATTTTTATGTATTGATTTCGCATCCTGCAACTGTACTGAATTCATTTGTTCTCTTGGTTTTTGGTGGACTCTTTAGGGTTTTCTATATATAATATCATGTTATCTGCAAATAGTGACAGTTTTATTTCTTTCTTTCTGATTTAGATGCCTTTTATTTCTTTTTCTAGTGTTCTGTCATTGTTGAAAAGAACCTAGTATCAGCTCATTTCTAGTGACAGACTTCTAGATAATTCATACATCGGTAATAAGATACAACAGATTATAGCAATTTACATTTTACAAAACAATTTACAATATAAGCTGTCTTATTTAATCCTAATAACAATATTGTAAGGACAGGTTTTATTTTAGCATTTGAAAGCTGAGGAAACTAAGGGTCATTAGAGTAGTAATCTGCTCATGTTTTCATACCTGGTAAGCAGTAGAACCAGGATTTTAATACAAGTTTCTGACTCTGAGTATGAGATATTTAATTTAGTCTGTCTGTATGTGTTATGGTCATGCAAAACAAGTATCATGGTAGTGTGCCAGTTTGGTTTCCAAGCCTCAATACTTACCTGAAAGCTTGACTAGGTGAAGGGGTTAGCTATTAACCTTCTCCAGGACTTTAAGTTAAATGATCCATGAACCTATTATACAGAGTAAAGGAAATGGAGCTTGGGCCGACCTTAAATTAATTTATCTTGTTTCTGCCTAAGGTTCTTTTTTTTACTGTTGAGTGATTTAAAAAAAAAAAAAATTACTTTGGACTTAATTTTTTAGAGCAGTTTTAGGTTTACAACAAAATTGAGAGGAAGGGGACTTCCCTGGTGGTCCAGCAGGTGGGACTCCGTGCTCCCAATGCAGGGGGCATGGGTTCGATCCCTGGTCGGGGAACTAGATCCCGTATGCATGCCACAGCTAAGAAGTCCACATGCTGCAACTAAAAGATTCCTGCATGCCACAACTAAAGGTCCCACATGCCACAACTATGACCCCGTGCAGCCAAAATAAATAAATAAATATGTTTGTTTTAAATTGAGAGGAAGGTACAGACATTTTCCCCATACCCCCTGCCCCAACACATGCATAGCATAGCCTCTCCAATTATCAACATCACTCACTAGAATGGTACACTTTTTACCAAGGATAAACCTACATTTGCACATCATAATCACCCAAAGTCCAGTTTGCTCTAGAGTTCACTCTTGGTGTTGTGCATACTATGGGTTTAGACCAAGGTATGGCATTTTTGCCATAGGGGCATTTCCATCATTATAATATCATACAGAGTACTTTCACTGCCCTAAAAATTTTCTGTGCTCTGCCTATTCACCTCCCCCCACCTTTGGCAACCACTATTTTTATTGTCTTCCATAGTTTTACCCTTTTCAGAATATCATATAGTTGTACTCATACAATATGTAGCCTTTTCACATTGGCTTCTTTCACTTAGTAATATGCATTTAAGATTCCTCCTTCTTTTCATAGCTTGGTAGCTCATTTATTTTTAGTGTTGAATAATATTCCATGGTCCAGCTGTACCATAGTTTATCCATTCACCTACTAAAGGACATCTTGGGCTGCTTCCAGGTTTTGACAATTATGAATAAAGCTGCTATAAACATCTGTGTGCAGGTTTTTTGTGTAGACCTAAGTTTTCAACTCCTCTGGGTAAATACCAAGGAGTGCAATTGCTGAATTGTATGTATAGTGAGAGTATGTCTAGTTTTATAAGAACCAGCCAAACTGTCTTCCAAAGTGGCTGAACCATTTTGCATTCCCACTAGCAATATATGAGAGCTCCTTTTTTTTTTTTTTTTAAAGGCGGGGTGGGGGGGGGGAAGCCTTTTTTATTTATTTATTTATTTATTTATTTATTTTTGGCTGTGTTGGGTCTTCGTTTCTGTGAGAGGGCTTTCTCTAGTTGCCGTGAGTGGGGGCCACTCTTTATCGTGGTGCGCGGGCCTCTCACTATCGTGGCCTCTCTTGTTGCGGAGCACAGGCTCCAGACGCACAGGCTCAGTAGTTGTGGCTCACGGGCCCAGTTGCTCCGCGGCATGTGGGATCTTCCCAGACCAGGGCTCGAACCCGTGTGCCCTGCATTGGCAGGCAGATTCTCAACCACTGCGCCACCAGGGAAGCCCGAAAGCTGCTTTTGCTCTACATCCTTACAAGCATTTGGTGTTGTCAGTGTTCCAAATTTTGCCCATTATAATTGGTGCACAGTAGGATCTTATTGTTGTTTTAATTTGCAATTATCTGCTGACATATGGTGATGGGCATATTTTCATATGCTTATTTGCCATTTGTTCCTTCTTTGGTGAGGTATTTGTTGAGGTTTTAAGTCTATTTTCTAATTGGGTTGTTTCTTATTGTTGAGTTTTAAGAGTTCCTTGTACATTTTGGATACGAGTCCTTTATCAGATCTGTCTTTTGCAAATATTTTTTCCCAGACTGTGGCTTGTCCTCTCATTCTCTTGACATTTTCTTTCACAAAGCAGAAGTTTTTAAATTTAACGAAATCCAGCTTATCAATTATTTTTTTCATGACTCGTGTCTTTGGTGTCATATCTAAAAAGGTATCACCATACCCAAGGTCATCTAGGTTTTTTACTATGTTATCATCTAAGAGTTTGTAGTTTTGTGGCTTACATTTAGTTCCATGATCCATTTTGAGTTGACTGTTGTGAAAGGTATAAGAGGTTCCTTTTTTTTTAAAAGAGAAAAACTTTTGGAATCTGGTAGGAAAGAAGCCATCTCTTTTAGCAGAGTTTTGTGAGAGAAAAATTTAACTTGGACACATAATGAACTAAGGCAGCAAGAAGCCCAAGCCCTGACATTAACCCATGGAATGAGGGAGAACCGCTCATTTGGTTAATCAGCTAAGCTGAGACAGCAAACTGATATTCCTGACCCAAGTGCTCAAGACAAGCACAGATGCTCTACAGAACCATCCAGAGTGAGGAAAACACACAGGGTGAATGGTGCCTGCAGGAGACATCTGACCAAAGAGGCAGTTTGAATATTTCTCAGAGAAATCAAAAACGTTGCTTAAAGAGAGGGCTAGACATGTAATTACTAAATTTTGATTATAAGTTCTTATGTTTGCTTGCAAAGCGCTTCACCCTCATGGTATAGTTTGTTGTTATGTTACCTGTACCAGAAAACAGCTTTCCTCACTTTACTTATAGAGACAAGGATATACCTTGGTCACACCGACAGCTGTGCGATATGACCAAAGCTGTTTAAGTTTTAGGGCCTTTCCTTTCCTCTTCTGTAAGGTAAGGATGGTGAAGACTCCCTGAGGTGCCCCCCCCAACTTAAAAATAAAATCAATGTAAAACATTAAAAAGATAGAATTGTATTTTGCAATCATTTATTTTTATTTAATAAAGGGACTTCTTAACTTAGATTCCAGGGACTTCAGAGAATCCTGAATCCACTGAAATTTATGGAAAAGTTTATACTTTTGTCCTCAAACTCCCAAAAGTTAAGAATCATTGGTCCCTACCTCTGACCATCCAGAGAGCACAAAAGATTGAGCACAAAGAAGCAGATGCAATAACTTTGACATTTGACCGAATGACCAGAGCCATAAAACCTTCATTCTCCCAGGGATAATATCTTCTCTCCTTCAGTAGGGCTATTTCTGGACTTCTCTAGGACATGGAATGTACCTTATAAAATTCAACCATATCTTTTAGATGTGTTCTCAAGGAAAAGACAAATCTAAAACCTGTTGGAATCATTACCAGGAGTCACTAAGTGATGGTTCACTTGGCTGAAGTACAGGTCAGATTCCTACTGACTTGTTAACTAAGTCCACGAGAAAGTAGTGAAGGAAACCTGTTTCTTGTAACCAACCCATGTATAAGCATACCACACATTTAAAATATCAACAGTGCTGTTTTCTCAGCAGGCACTGCAGATAAATACAACAATGAGTGGGTGGTGCAGGTGTTCCTCCAAACCTGGCTGTTAGAGAAGGGAAGGCGTGTTAAGATATAGGAAAGTGGAAATAAGAATCAAGGGTCTGGCAAATCTGCTTTCATTTCTCTCCAGTGATCAATGCTCACTCGGATGTCAGGTAATCCAGGGGAATAAAATCTTAAGGTCAATGTTTTATTCACAAAGGTGTCTTCCATTTATTGCATCGTGCATAATGACCAGGTGAAAATGGGTCTGCTTACTTCCAAACAAATGACATTAGAATTATCTGTGTAGACATTGTCTATCCTTTTAAATAATTATTTTCTAATGAGACAGACATCATTTTAACAGAGATATCCTGAAAAAAATATTTCTCTGGAACATTGGAAGAATGAATTGAATCTAAAATATTCCATAAATAAAAGCTTCTACCAGCATCACCTAAGAGTGCATATTTTGTATTACTTTCCCTTCCACTAATATTTGTCAATATCACCTTGTTGTGAAAGTTGCTTCTTAGAATGACTTTGTTGTTATGGTTTTAGCTTTTTTGTTATTCAGTAGAAAGAGCTTTGTAGAATAGCTCACAGTATCTTGCTTGCTTACTTTTTCCATTTATAAGCATCTCTTCAAAGTGTTAAGGTAATCTAAAAAAGCTTCTGGCTACATATTTATAGAACTAGCCTACAGGTGACCAGACTACAAACTGATGTGTGTGTGTGTGTGTGTGTGTGTGTACTCTTTCTAGTTTCAGATGGAGGGCACACAAGTCCAGAGATGGCCCTCACCATTCACTTACTTCGCATTGATCGGCACCCGCCAGTGTTCCAGGTTACAGCTCCACTGCTTAAAGTCAGCCCAGGAGGCAGCACTTCTATAGGTAAGAACTGGGAACCTGAAAGAAACATGGCTTTGGAAATGGAACCATATTTCAGTAACAGTCCCTGTATAAATCTCTTCATGGTTACCAAAAAGTAGTGACCTTCTCTTCCAGAAGTTGCAGGCATCTCATCCATAGCCATCCCTCTGCCCATTTCCATGCATATGGAAGCAGCATGGCGAGAAGGAAATAAACCCTTCAGAAGCCAATGCTCAGTGATGGAATACAACACAGAATTTATTTTCCAGTCTCTAGGAGCTTAATTTGTTGCCATCGCTAAAATATAAAGTAACACAGAGCAGAGAAGAGAAGAGAGGGAAGTGGTTTCAATGACTGCTCTAGTTTTCTCTTTAGAAAGTAAAGAGTAACAGTAGGAGTGACAAGTCACCATAACCTTCAGAAGCTGTGAAGAGTTAGAGTTGGCCCAACTGTTTTATATGTGATTTTATTTACCTATTAGTATACTTACTTTTTAGAAGTTTATTCTTTTACCAAGAACATCTTAAGAGCGAATAGTGGGTATTGTGATTTTTGTAAGCTGTACTGTACACATCCTTATCCAGTTCCTACATATGGGTATTGGCCTAAAATTACTTATCATCCAACTTATAAACAAGCCACAGATACAAAGATGACTGTCCCTTTTGCCCCACTCCTTCTCATGTCAGTGATGGCCAGAGCAGCCATTGTTAAAATAACTTGGCTCTTCTGTAGATTCAGAGAAAGGAGAAGGGAAGAAATGATGAAAAGCAAACACAATTTCTTGGAGTATTTTCTGGAAGAAAACCTACCCGGTCAGTCAGGACTGACCTTTTCATGGGCTACCATTCCCTCATTTGTATGGAAGAAAAAAGGTTTTCTGAATTCAGAACTACCTACTCGTAAGTTAACTTTTGGAAGAACCTACTTGTAATTTGGGAACTGACTGTATTATCAAGTTTTCACTCTTTTTTGTGGATGATTCAAATTAGACAGCACTTTCTTCTAACCATCAGATTACCCACACCATGGCTTCCAGCCTGGCCTGGGGCTCTACTGTACCCAGAGTATACAGTTGTTAATGTACACATCTTCTCACCATGCTCTATTCTCCTGACTGCAGGACTTCAGTTGGTAGTAAGAGACATGGAGACAGTGCCTGAAGAACTCCTCTTTGAGCTCCGGAAACCTCCCCAGCATGGCATGCTCCTTAAGTACACAGCTGGGTTCCCAGGGCCCATGGCCTCAGGTAGCTGCTCACCTGTCATTGGCCTGCTTGGATTTCTTTTTTTTTTTTTAATATTTTAATTTTATTGTAGTATAGCTGATTTACAATGTTGTGTTAGTTTCAGGTGTACAGCAAAGTGATTCAGTTATACGTATGCATATGTTCGTTCTTTTTTAGACTCTTTTCTCATATATGTTATCATAGAATATTGTTCTCGCATTGCAGTCGGTTTTATGTCTCAGACAAGAAGTAAAGCAACATTGTGGGATAAACTATAAAGAGATACGTAGAAAGGAAAAACCGTTAGTGTTTAGTCCATTGGCTGAAGTATCTGGGACTTCTTTCTCTGTACCACTACCCACAACCTCAAAACTATGAAGCTATTTCCTCAAGTTGTAGGTAAAATTTGTTGATTTCTGAAACCTGGAGTAAATGCATTTAGAACGACCTTACGTGAGTTGTCAGCTGCCACTTTCCCATGGTCTGTTCAAGGAGATAAATTTGTCTTCCTTATTTTGGTCTGTGAAGCTTCACAATATTTTAAGCACTGTGACTCTGAGAGTGTAAACTACATGTTTCTTCACCCACTAAAAAAGGGTGGTAATGTGCCCAGCTTTCCAAAATAATACCTATTGAGCTTTCCCTGATTATAAAGAATAATACATGCTGATTGTTTAGGGAGTACAGAATAGTGCAAAGAACACAACTAAATCTAATTTTTAATAGTCGGCTCTCATATATTGAAGTGAATATTATCTCTTTCAAAGTTGTCACCTTGGGATGCTGTATACTTATTCTGACAATCTGTATTTTCTCAAAACCTTTATATAATTCCTAATAGGCATGTAATAATGCATTTTTCTGAATATCTCTGCAGAGAGAGGGTGTCAAATCTTTGACCTTGAAGGTACATTGAATTTGTAAGGGCAACAAATAGGCACTTAGGAGTCACAAAGGCAGATTTTTAAAAAACTTACTGAACGAAAGAAGTACCGTTAAGATAGATTTCTGACTTAAAAGCTTTTGCACAGCAAAGGAAACCATAAACAAGGTGAAAAGACAACCCTCAGAATGGGAGAAAATATTGGCAAATGAAGCAAGTGACAAAGGATTAATCTCCAAAATTTACAAGCAGCTCATGCAGCTCAATATCAAAAAACAAACAACCCAATCCAAAAATGGGCAGAAGACCTAAATAGACATTTCTCCAAAGAAGATATACAGATTGCCAACAAACACATGAAAGAATGCTCAACATCATTAATCATTAGAGAAATGCAAATCAAAACTACAATGAGGTATCACCTCACACCAGTCAGAATGGCCATCCTGAAAAAATCTACAAACAGTAAATGCTGGAGAAGGTGTGGAGAAAAGGGAACCCTCTTGCACTGTTGGTGGGAATGTAAATTGATACAGCCACTATGGAGAACAGTATGGAGGTTCCTTAAAAAGCTAAAAATAGAACTACCATACGACCCAGCAATCCCACTACTGGGCATATACCCTGAGAAAACCATAATTCAAAAAGAGTCATGTACCACAATGTTCATTGCAGCTCTGTTTACAATAAATAGCCAGGACATGGAAGCAACCTAAGTGTCCATCAACAGATGAATGGGTAAAGAAGATGTGGCACATGTATGCAATGGAATATTACTCAACCATAAAAAGAAATGAAATTGAGTTATTTGTAGTGAGGTGGATGGACCTAGAGTCTGTCATACAGAGTGAATTAAGTCAGAAAGAGAAAAACAAATACCGTATGCCAACACATATATATGGAATCTAAAAAAAAAAAGAAAATGGTTATGAAGAACCTAGGGGCAGGACAGAAATAAAGACGCAGATGTAGAGAATGAACTTGAGGACACAGGGAGGGGGAAGGGTAAGCTGGGACGAAGTGAGAAAGTGGCATGGACATATATACACTACCAAATATAAAATAGATAGCTGTTGGGAAGCAGCCGCATAACACAGGGAGATCAGCTCAGTGCTTTGTGACCACCTAGAAGGGTGGGATAGGGAGGGTGGGAGAGAGACGCAAGAGGGAGGAGATATGGGGATATATGTATATGTATAGCTGATTCACTTTGTTATAAAGGAGAAACTAACACACCATTGTAAAGCAATTATACTCCAATAAAGATGTTAAATAAAAAAAAAGATAAGTTTCTGGCATCCTAAGGGAACTATGTTAGGAGCATAACAGTCATAGCCCAGTTTTTTACCATTATATTTAACCTATATTTGTGTAATTAATATACGAGTTCTAAAGATGTTTGTAAAGTATTAGTTTTATTACTTTTTTTAGGCACATTACCACTAGCACCAGTAAATCACATTAACACAATGTTGAAAGAGAAGGCTTAGAAGATGAATACAAAGAATAAATAAATTATTTTGTTTCATTATATAACATCAAATATGGCAGTCAATAATCTATGAAGAAATAGAATTGAATAAAACATCCAAGAAGACCAGTTCCTCATTTGTGCTCGTGGAATCATTGGGACCCATGGCACTAAGTAGAATGTCTCATAAAAAGGGTTCTATGACCAAACAATTTTGATAAACTTTAATTTTGAGTATTGGAGATTCTAGAATTCTAATGAATCCTGCTGTTTAAAAATTTTTTATTTTAAATTTTGTTTAAACCTATTTTTCTTAGACATTTATGACCTTGACATTTTTTTTCACACCACACCTATCAGATCTATCACAAGTTAGTACTCTAGACTTACACAGTTTAGGTTTCTAACTTTAAATATAATTTTCAATTTCTAAGTGTTTTTTAATTTTAAAAAGCCTTATGTTCTCAATTAGAACAAAGATCTTTTACAGGTTTGTCTAGCATAATTTACCTTCTTAACTTTTTCAGTAAATCTTCAGTATCAAGATTAGATTCTAGAAGGGCTATCATAAAGAACAGAAGCATGTTCTTTATTCTCTAGAACGAAGAGTGATGAGTGAAGCTTAGAGGCAGATTTTGGCTCAACATGATTAAAAACTTAAAGAATTTTACAGCTATCGTCAGTGGAAGTAGCTCCCTTGTAAAACAGCGAGGCTCCCACCTTGAGCCGTGTTGAAGGACAGGCTAAATAACCCTTTTGCAAGGGTAGTATAAAGGGAATCTTATATTGGGTGGGTGGTTGGACTAATTAGCTTACAACTCCCAGAGTTTATGATCCTATATGTACTTTGAAATCCTGAGAACAAAGGTGTTATGGAAATGAAAAGCGTTATTCCCAGAAGTAATTGGTTTTTTTGCAATTTGTTTTATTCTTGAAAGGTGACACTTTCACATATGAGGATGTAGAGGAAAATGTTCTGCAGTATCTACACGATGGATCCTCTGCCCGGGAGGACAGCATGGAGATCTCAGTTACAGACGGCATCTCAGCAGCAACGGTGGATGTGAGGGTGGAGGTGTCACTGTCCGAGGCCCGGGGGCCTCGGCTGGCTGCTGGCGCCTCTCTGAGCATCACCGTTGCCAGTAAAAGCACAGCTATAATCACTAGATCACATCTTGCTTACGTTGTAAGTTCTTCTGTTTGTCTTTTTGTCCACTGCACCCTCTGACTAGGAGGACTAGAAAGGGATGCCAGGGCTGAATATTTGGGCCATCAGGCATATGGCCACAAAAGAACTTTTTTCTCCCCTTCCCTATCATTCTACTCTTAGGAATGGTTACACTCTTTATTCCAGCTGCTCCCACTGTCTCCCAAGCAGACGAGTGAATGAGCAGAACGTTGATGAAATCCCTATTTGTAGGGATGGGTGATTGTCACCTGGAAATAGTGCCAGTGTCAAAAAGCCCAAGTCCCCATATTTTAAGCTCCATCGATAATATTTCAAATGGGAATTTTAGGAGAAGACCATTTTAGAAGAACTCACCTGGCCAGTGACTAATAAGTAATGGTATTTCAGGGCCCACTTTTCATCAGCGTCTGTCTCAGGTCCAGCTCTGGACAGAATGCTGGCATGCTCCTGTGGCAGGATTACTGACTCACCCTCCATCCAGTGCCCCAAGAGAAGCAGTGTGGTTCGGGGACTAAGGGTAGATTCAGGAACTCTGTTGTTGTTTTTTCCACCAATCTGACCTTAATTTGATAAGTGATCCTGGCTAAACTAAACTCATCCTCTTTCCTTGACTTTACCTCTGGAGCTAAGGATAATGAGGATAATTAATTTTATTTTTCATTTAAGTATGTTGTAAACAGATGTGAACTCTCCATGTAAAAATAATAATGGGTAGTTTTGACAAATACGCTGAAAATAAGAATAATTGTCTGAATGGTAATCATTCTTAGTATTGAATTTTTCCTTTGCTAACCTTAAAATTTCCACCAATAACCTGGCCTTTTTAAAAAAAACACTATATAGTTTTAAGTAATCCTTTTCTGAGCTGAATAGTCTGGCTATAAAATCTAGTCCTGAATAGTAGCATTAAGATAAAGCATTGGCCTGGGAACAATTGCTTCAGTTGCTTTTGCACAGATTTTCCCCTAAAATTGTCTTTTCTTAAATTATGGGAAACTGCGTTCCACCCTGATCCTTCTCATGGGTCTAGTATAGTTTCAGAACACCTTCGATTTTGTTTTTTAATTGATGGGTGATTCTTACCATAGATTATGGTCTTTTGAATCTTATGAAACACGAATTCATAAAAATGTATGTATACAGATTTAATCAGTAGATCACCAAGGCTTGAAAAATGTTTGACAGACCAGAATAGGATTCCAGGAGCAGTTCCTTCCCATCAACTGCATATTATAAGCTGCAGATGAAAATGCAAGCCCATTGGCAACTGAACATGTATTTTCAGAAACTGATTGAATGTGAATTTACCCACTAGAGTGGAAAGACTCCAAAAGAATTATCCTAGCTCACTGAAAGCATAGCATATTTTAAAGACTTAGCTAAGTTATACACTAACTTTCTCTGACGGTTGTAGAAGAGTTTTGTACTTAATGTCATGGGGAAGTTTTTTCTAGACATGCATAGTTAGTGAGTTTGCTGTGAACATCCAGAAAAGTTGGAAAAGCCATCTGAAACCCTGGTCATAAATGGAGCAGAATATAAAAGGATAGGAACAGGTCAGCCTGTTCTTAATTAGAGTATCATGAACTGCAAGAGGGTGAAGTGATGTCGGGAGAAGCAAAAAGCAAAAGTGGGATTCTGTGTGATTTGCTTCTTAATGGTGGTTTCCTGTACACAATTTGCTATGTACTGCAAGAAAACAAGTAAGGAAGGGGTGGTATGGGTTTTATAGTTAGAATGAATGGGTTCTAATCTAAGCTCACCACTTTTACTAGCGTAATAACCCTTGACAAGTCACTAAACTCCCTAGGGCTCAGTTTTCTCATTTGTAATATGGAGAGGATGATATAAGATTAATCTTAAATAGCTAATAGATTTCTATGCACCAGCCAAAAATACACTAATTCAAAATAAGATACCATCTATAATAATATTACTTAACGCATATTAGGTATAAATGTAACAAAATTGATGCTATGACTGACTATAAAGAAAATTTAAAGGAGTCTCTTGACAAAGTTTTAGAAATAAAAGGAGAATTTACCAGGGGGCCAGATAGAAGGCCAACAGAGCGATAGCATTTCTATTCATAAGCAAAAATAGCCAGTAAATGTAACTAAAGAGATGATACCACTTATAATAGTATCACAAAAATTATATTCTTTGGACTAAATCTAACAAAAAACAGACAGTACTTCTATAGGGAAAATTGTAATACTTAATTGGCAGACATTTAAAAAGCACTAAATAAATGACAAGATACGCCATATTCATGAATAGGAAGATTTAGTATCAAAGAGATAGCAATTCTCCCACAAGTGATCTTTCCATTCAATTGAGTTCCAATCAAAAGCCCGGTGGACTTTTTATGATCTTGATAAGCTGATTCTACAACATATAAGGAACAACAAAGGGCCAAAATTCTGAAAACGAAAGACAGGAGGGCAGGGGCTTGCCCTGGCAGGTATCAGGATTCATTATAAACCTGTACTATTTAAAGCAGTATACACTGGTATATACTAGAGAGTCCAGAAACAGACCCACACTTGGGACTGTAATATAAAACAGCTATAGCAAGCCAGATCAGTGGAAACAGGAGAAACTATTTAAAACATGAATCTGCACAAAATTACTATTCATATGTAAAAAAAGACCAAGAACTTGTACTGCTACCTCATACCCTACACAGATATTAACTGTAGCAAATCAAGTACTTAGGTGTCATAAGTAAAAGTGTACAATTCTTTATAGGATATAGGCGAATATTTTCATGATATTGGGAAAAGGAAGAATTTCTTAAACTAGAAACAAAAAGTGCTGACTATAAAGAAAAAATTGATAAATTTGACTATATTAAAATTAAATTTATGTTCTCCCAAACACACCATAAATACAAAAAAACAAACAAGTTACAAATTGGAAAAAGATATTTACAACAAATATAACCAAAAATAACAAAGAAAATATAAAGAACGTCTGCAAATCAAGAAGAAAAAGATAATCCATTTGAAAAATGAACAGAAGACATCAGCAGGAATTTTAGAAGAGGAACCCATAGGGCCAATAAACATAAGGAGAGACATTCACCTTTTTAGACATCAGGGAAAGCAAATTAAGACTATATACCATTTAATACCAATTCAATTGGCAAAAATTTTAAAGTATGAAAATACCAAATGTTGGAGAGGAAATAGATCTACAGGAGGTTCTTTGCTAATGGAACTGTAAATTGGAACAACCACTCTAGGAAAGAATTTGGCCTTGTCTTGTGAGGATGAATGTTCATATGCCCTAATTGTTCCTCTCCTAGATTCCTATTCAAGAGGCACTTTCACAGGTACTCAAGATATGCACAAGAGTATATACAAGAATGTGTATAGCAATACTATTTGTAACAGTAGTCTATTTGTAATAGCAAAAATATTGAAATAAGCCAAATGTCCATCAGCATCAACAGGATATCTTGTGGTGTACTTACTCTATGGAATATTAGAGAACACTCAAAACACATGAACTCTAGCTGCACAGAACAACATTAGTGGACCTTAGCAGTCTGCTACTGAGTAAAAAGAAAAATAAATTCCACAAGAGGAGTGTCTAACTCCCTTTTCTTAAGTTAAAAAAAAACTGAAGCTACTTTATAATACTATATCAAACTATATCAAGAAATTCAAAGAAATAAGAAACAAGATCCAGGGTGATGGTAGGCCCAGGGACAGGATAAAAGAGGAGCTCATACATAAATGTTAATCATCAAAGTTCTAGTCCTTTGTTGAATGTTGGGTCAATAGATGTATAAATAATAAAAAGAAAATTAAAAAGGGAATGAATACAAAATGGGTGAGAAGGGCTTTGAGTAGAAAAATTACATAAGAACAAAGTCTATATTCTTATGAATTTTTCACCCATGGTATCTTGGACATCCCAAAATAGTAATTTTCTTTAAATTATGACAGCATTTTCAGGAAAAAAAAAAAAAATCCAACTGATTTCACACTGTTTCAAACCCAACAGTCATTTGAGATTTGAAAAATTATAAGTTGTGCCTGACATGAAATTTGCGTTTTTTTGCCAAATTTAGCAATGTGGAATTAGAAGCTGTTCATTCTAATCAAGAGCCAGGAGCTCTGTGCTTGTAGTTTATCACCATCTCAGAAGATAACACCTTAGAATTCTTGGCTGTCTTCTAAAAATTCCCTCTCAGAGGATACTCACAGTAATATTAGGAAGTAGTCTTTTGGAAGCCTGCATATTGTATTTGATAACTCATGTAGAAAAATAGAGAAACTTTTAAAGTATAAATTTAGGGGAAATTTTCTGAAGTTTTGCAGCTTCGATGAATTTGAGATTCCTTCCATGCTGTTATCAAGTGATGTGAAGAAATATGGAAAATTCTATGATCTTGCACTGAAGCTCTGAACTGTCAACTTACAAAGGTCTCTGGGGATAGAAATGAGAGCTGACTAAAACCTGCTGCCCCAGATCACCAGGCAGCCGTGCTCATATTCCTGATCTCGTACCTCAACTAACTGTACAACATAGCCATGCAAATTTGCATGTGAAAATGCACTTGGCTATGCAATATTTATTTTCATTGTTGCTGTGGTAAAGTATAAAGTGCCCTCATGTTCACAGCCAGCTGCTCTAAAAGATGAATGACTCAGGGAATCTTTCCAAGAAGTTGTTGCCTCCCTCCTAGATATTTCCAAAAATATCCTTGTAGAAAGAAGAAATTGTTCATTAAGACATTCAATTATTGTCCATGTAGAAACACAGAAAGCCAATTTTATTTCTCAATAAACAGTGCAGAGGAAAGGGAAATAAATGATCTTTGTTAATATTGGGCATCTTGGGGGTTGAACATCCATAGGTTCGGTCCAGGTAGAATGAAATCCATAATTTCCTAAATTCTTTTGTTAAACTAAAATTTTTATCACATTAAATATTACTTAAAGTGAGTCCTTGGCTAAGCTAAATACCTTCCATTCTTTGTTTCACAGAATTTTAAAATTGTTGTTATATGTTATAGTGGAATTTTACCTGTTTCTAAAAAGCAAACTATTCTTAGAAACTCTAGAAGAATCCTACAACGGTGTTTCTAGAAGAATGACATATTTCTGACTGTGTTTTGCTCTTCACTAGATGCTTGTAATAAAAACAAAAACCTTGTGTGGCTCTTATAGTAACCATAGGACATCTCTTTGTCTTATGCCCCATACCTAAAGTGCATTTCCCACTATTATCTTGAGCTACTCTTCAAAGAAGACATTATCAAAAAGACATTTTAGGAGGAATAAATACTGGGATTTTCATGCAGTTTAAATGGTGTTGCTTTATCACAAAGGGAAAGAGATTTTTCCATTTAGTAGAGAAGGGAGCACCCGAGATCTTTACTGGAAATATTTATTCCTGCAAACGTGCATTCATGTCTTGCCTCATATTTGCCTAATTAGGATGATTCTTCCCCCGACCCAGAGATCTGGATTCAGTTAAGTTCTCTGCCTGTGTATGGTGCTCTCTTAAGAACCTCAGGACCTGAGGTGGAAGAACTCTCAGAGGTTTCCAATTTCACAATGGAAGACATCAACAACAAGAAAATTAGGTATATAACCACCTGGTGTTACGTGACAGAAGTTTTTTAAATTGTAATAAAATATGTAAGCAACTAACCAGTAGCTCCCTTGAAAGATTATGTTACCTCTGGCCCCATTGCTAAACAAAGATTCAGTCATCTTACTTGACCTGTCAGTGTAGTTCATTCATTCTGTTCTTCTCTTGGCCTTTGTAGGTACTCAGCTGCATTTGAGACCGGTGGTCATGTGGTTACTGACAGCTTCCACTTCTCTGTCTCTGATTTGGACCACAACCGCCTGGACAATCAGAGGTTTACCATCATGATCACTCCCGTCAAGGATCCACCCCAAGTCATTGCTTTTGCTGACCTTATCACCGTAAGCAGTTCAGATCAATGAACTGTGGGTGCTGTAGAGAGCGGGAGTCTGTGGCAGTGTGAATGAAGCATTTCTACCTAAATTGGCTGTCAAGTCCTTCCCCTCAAATATCTAGGCAATAGTATCAAGATACATATGGCTTTCAAGCATGAGTTTTTCAAAAAGTATGAAAATAATTACATGCAGAAGATCAAATCATTATATCCACATTATTTAATTAGTCAACAAGTATTTCTGTGCCAGACATAAATCTAGATGTGTACAGTATTTTGTATACTATGCTAGATGTATATAGCAGTAGGAGTAGGACTGTATCTTTTAAGAATTTATAGTCTAATGTTTGCAGCAACTAAAACATAGGGATATGGACAGTGTCCCCAGGTCACTTTTTTTTTTTTTAATTTATTTTATTTATTTATTTTTGGCTGCATTGGGTCTTCCTTGCTGCGTGCGGGCTTTCTCTAGTTGTGGCAAGTAGGGGCTACTCTTCGTTGCGGTGTGCAGGCTTCTCATTGCAGTGGCTTCTCTTGTTGCGGAGCATGAGCTCTAGGTGAGCGGGCTCAGTAGTTGTGGCGCATGGGCTTAGTTGCTCTGTGGCATGTGGGATCTTCCTGGATCAGGGCTCGAACCTGTGTCCCCTGCATTGGCAGGCGGATTCTTAACCACTGCACCACCAGGGAAGCCTCCCAGGTCCCATCTTAAATGGAGTTGATACTTATCACTGTAAACAATATTGACAACTCCTTGGGGTTGGGAGGTGAAATATAATGTACCTTGATCATGAAGTTACCTAGACCTGAATTCAAGTGCCAGTTCTGTTACTAGCTGACTGACCTTGGACCAATTATATAATCTTTCTTAGCCTCAGTTTCCTCATTTTTTAATAAATTTATTTATTTTGTTTACATTTATTTTTGGTTGCATTGGGTCTTCGTTGCTGCACGCGGGCTTTCTCTAGTTGCAGCGAGTGGGGCTACTCTTTGTTGTGGTGCGCGGGCTTCTCATTGCGGTGGCTTCTCTTGTTGCGGAGCTCGGGCTCTAGGCGCACGGGCTTCAGTAGTTGTGGTACGTGGGCTTAGTTGCTGCGCAGCATGTGGGAGCTTCCCAGACCAGGGATCGAACTCGCGTCCCCTGCATTGGCAGGCGGATTCTTAACCACTGCGCCACCAGGGAAGTCCCAATTTCCTCATTTTTAAAGTGTTACTATTCCTGTTACATAAAGGATTACTCTGATGATTAATAAAGTAGCACTAAAAAGCCCCAGTAGAGTACTGGCTCATGGTAGGGATTCCATAAATGTTAATTCACTTTCCTTCTTCTGCTCTATGTACATACCATAATGCCAAAAACTCAGGATTCCTGGTTTTGTTGAACAACTGAAAATTCATAAAACTGAGTTGTTTCTAAATGGTTCTGATATTCCACCCATTTTTTTTTTCATGTCCACACTTCGGGGCAATCATTTGGACCTTCCCCATTCCCAGAGTCAGGGTGACCTTCCACTTTGTAACTTGTAGATCTTCCTATATTTAGCCAATAGTCATTCAGAAGTAAACGGCTTCATATCCAGCAGGCTAGCAAAAAACACTAGGGTCAGGTTGCAAAGTTAGCATGCAAAACAGGGCCCTAAAGGAAAAAGGTAGCTGGAGCAACTGCTTTTACTCATAACCGATTTATTTTCCTCCTTGACAGTAAGATAAGCAGTAGCTTTCAGGTATGGTGAGCCCTTTCTTCCTGCACACCTATAAACATACACTATCATGGGATAAATGGGACTTCCTGCTGGGAACTCCTATAGGACAGAGCTACCCTCATAGTATCCAAGGGAGTACTGGATGAATCATTCTGTAGCTGCGGGCTTTTGAACGTTGATACGGAAGGAAGGCAGCCATCCTGTCATGCAGCTGTTCCAAGGTAGGTGATTAGAGTGGACCAGAGCTGCTTTACGACCAGATCCATCATGGAAGGAAGCACAAGTTTGAAGGGAAACACGGAAGTCACCGTGTCTGAGCGTAGCTTCGAGAGGCGCTGAAGCATTGCCCGGTCCCAGCAGCTCGAACATTCCTCATCTCGTGCGTGCGTAGAGGATCTGCCTCCTCAAAGAAGTGGAATTGGTACTGGAAGGTCGCCCCAGGCAACTCTTTTCAATTCAGTTCCTTTTACTGCAGTTACGTGCAACTGCCCAAGGACTCTCTACAATCTTTTCTTTCTTAGGTTGACGAGGGAGGGAGAGCCCCGCTCTCATTTCACCATTTCTTTGCTGCTGATGATCAGGACAGCCTCCAGGGTGACACCATCATTAAACTAAGTGCCCTGCCCAAGTACGGCTGCATCGAGAACACGGGAACAGGTAACAGCAGTAGATTGGCTCTAGAGTTGTTGCAGGCCTGGAGAGAAGGGAGCGTGGAGGTGGGTAACAGTCTGCAATTAACCTGGATCTGGAGAACTAAAGCGGGAATGGAACCATTTCAAAGAAATGGAAGGAAGGAAGGTTTCATTGACTCAACAAAAACTGAGTGTTTCCTGTATGCCAAGCACTCTTTTAAGCACTGGGGATATATCAGTAAACAAAACAGAGAGAAACCCCTACTTTCATGGTGCCTTAGATCCTGGTGGGAGGAGACAGATAAGAAACCTAATAAATGAAAACACTGTATAAGACGTCAGGAGGTCAATCAGTGTTATGGGAAAAACTAGAGCAGGGTGAGGGGATTTGGAGTGCCAGCAATGGGGACGCAGGGGCTTGGGGATTGCACTCGGAATTGAGTGTCAAGGAAATAAAATTTTCTGTCCTTTTATTGTGAGGCAGCTGCAGTTTAGCTGAACCATAGCTTACGTCTCAGCTTTTTCTAAGGATCTGACATGAATTGAAATGCATGCTTGTCTCTCTGTGACCTTCTCCTCAACATCCTTCCCCCCGCACCATCTACCCTGGACCCACTGCCCTTGGTGATCATCACAGAGAAGGGGAGGGGAGAGGGTGGATACCATCCACAGGTCCACTGAGACCACAGTGACTGGTAGTTGAGACAGCTCCTGGCAGGTGACCGTGCTGCTGCCTCTGCAGTGAGATTCCTGAGTGCCAGCGCTTGGCTCTAATTGGTGTGCAACTAGCAGCTCCCACAGAGAGGCCAGTGACTGAAGGCGTCTGTGACCAGCATGGTGCCTGGGATTTGAGCCTGGTTACCGGAAACTCATTTAGCAGGGGTCATGTTTTCCTGTAGAAAATCTTGAGTCTTTTCCCCATCTTGCCTTTCAGTGTGTGCTCTTAGATTTGTTTATTGCTGAGTTAGATTTATCTCAACAAATGTTTATACAGTGGATGTAAAGGTGAATAAGACGCAGCCCCTGCCTCGAGTGGGAGACAGATATGAAGACTGATAAATTACAATCATGAAACGCCAGGACAGGGAAAGGAGGAAAGCACTGAGAAAGGACATAGGACAAAACAGTTACTTTTGCCTGGAAAGGCAAGAAAGTCGGAGGAAGCAACATTTGAGTTGGAACTTGAAGTGTCAGTGGGAGTTGCTGTGGGCAGAGGGAAAATGGCATTTCTCACAGAGGGAAGAGCACAAGCAAAGGTGGGGAATCATGAAAGGATGGTTGCCCCCGGCCTTCTCTTCTCTCCAGGTGATTTCTTATTAAGCTTTTTTTAACACCGTTTTATGCTAACCTGGAGTACATGCAGAAGTGAAATTTCTGGCAAGCCTCAGCCTCTCTTAAAGTGGTTCGCAGACCTTAATGTGCATAAGACTCACCTGGAGGGCCTGTGCAAACACAGTTTCCTGGGCAGCAGCCCCAGAGTTCCTGTTTGAGGAGGCTGGTGAGACCCATGCGTTTGCATTTCTCACCAGCTCACAGGCGATGCCATTACTGCTGGTCCGCACTTGGAAAACCATTGCTCTACATTAGTATGAACCTGGAAGTAAGGAAAAGACGTTCGGGGGGCAAATAATTGTTCCAAGGCACATCGTATAAGGACCCACCCTTTGCTCCATGGGAGTTCAGAACCAAGTCCGTTTTATACATATGAAACTAGCTACCTAGATTCAGAATTCAGCTGATCAGAAGAACATCTTTTTAAAAACATTAGAAGAAGTAGCTTTCAGTTCATACCGGCAAGATGGAAGAAACAGAATAATCATATTGTCTGGTATGAAATCTAACAGCATGGATAATCTACATTCCTTTAGTACCAGCACAACCAGGGCAGGGCCCACCTTGATTACCTGTCGGGCATCACTGTGTTCCAGTGCAATGCAGTAATAGATGTTCATGATGATAGCCTGCACACATCAAGAACTATTTAATTTGCACATAGTATATTCTGTTTAAGAAGGCAAGGAAGAACCTTAATGAGAGTGATTTATGTGAAAAAATAGAAGGTGAAGTTTTAAAAATTGAAAGGACTGGTGCTTAAAGCTTCAGTGGCAGATTCACTTGTTGAATAGCTTGTTTTCTAAGACAGAAAGTAAGTCATTATTCTATTCAAGTATATTTTTAGGCACTGTTTACTTAGGCTATTTTTGACCCAAATAAAGATACTATATTTCTTATATTTACAGTGATCAAAGGAAAGAGAAAATAAAATTTGAAGGAATTATAGCAATTCCTTTTGGAAACCCTGAACTGTATGCCCTAGGGATTATCAGGTCACTGGTCACTTAGAGTCCTCTATTCTTCTGGTGTCAAGAGGAATCATATCTGAGGGGTAAAATTTAAGAAAATTCATGTCATTGAAAAAAATAGTATTTGTCTTGAATTCTTATTTCAAACAAATTATAAGTAAAACATTTTCATTCCTAGTCTTTACATTGGGAGGTAAACGAAAAATGACCCTGTCAGCAATCTAGGAAGTCAATGGCCTTTTAATATATGACCTAATCTTTGCAAAGGACCATGAAAGAGGGAAAGAGAAAGCCTTATCGCTTTCAGATCTTCTATCTACACTTTTCTTTGTTGATGTATATCCAAGGAGTGTTTGAAGACACAGGGGTTTCTTTTTTCTCCTCTCTTTAGAAGAAAATGTAACAATTTAAAATCAATCAATTACAGAGACTTAGACCAAGTAAGAGACAAGTCATCCATCATTTAGACAGTGCTTACTCTTCCCCTTGGCCTTTGGGGTTGGGATGAAAAGAAGAGGTAACCAGAGCCAGCACTTTCTATGGAGCTCTGAATGGTACTTGAGCATCTCAGTACCTGAACTGCACCCGAGCTCTGGATGGTCCCTGAGCATCACAGTAGCCCTGGTGTACCATCCCAGGGGCTGAGCACTAGCCCATGCAGAGGTTTCCTTAAGGAACTGAATAGTCAAATGAAAACATGCTTAAGGAGATGTTTCTTAGATAAAAAGGTATGCAGTTAACCTTTTCTTGTGCAAAGAAAGAAGGTTCCTCTTGCAGAGTGGTTTTGAAATTGACTAAAGCTTAAGGTAAAACCTTTACTATTGTATCAATACTTGTCCCATGACTTATTTTATCAAATATTTCTAACAAAACAACCACTGATTCTAGGCTCTATGAAATAATAACATTCAGAGTGCTTTCATACATGTTATCTCATTTGATTCCCATTTGTAGATGAAAAATAGTGGGGAAACTGGGATCCCATCCCAAGTCTTCCAATTCCACTCTCCCACCTTTACTCTCAAACATATTTTCCTCTTCTGTTGATAGTGCTGTCAAGCTTTCTGGTCCAGCCCAGGAAGCAGGAATTGATGGATCAAGGTAAAAGTTCCCTCTCGCTGTTGATGCAGGTGATCGATTTGGCCCTGGAACTACCAGTGACCTAGAAGCATCATTCCCTATTCAAGATGTCCTGGAAAACTACATTTACTACTTTCAGAGTGTTCATGAAAGCATTGAGCCAACCCATGATATTTTCAGTTTTTATGTAAGTGATGGAAACAGTCGATCAGAAATCCACAGCATCAACATCACCATCGAGGTAAAGACTTTGGAAGTTGGATAAGTCGGGCCTTTGACCACAATATCCCACCATTAGATAGCTTTATGTGAACTCAAAAAGCAAAGAAGATTGGGTTTGACCTTGAATTTTAGTGGTCAGTTTTTAAAATATAACCCTGACCTTTAGGAAACTTGTAGAATTAAGGCTGGCATTTGGGGATGGTCTGACTTGGAAATCTGAATTTCCATTTCAGAGTAAAATCTATCTGTTCTGTGTGAAAACAGTTTATGAGGGTCAGACAGAGAAACCTTGCCAGTGTCATATTAGGTGAAAAATAGCATATGCTTATTTTTCCCTGAAATTATTGTATGTGGTTCTATGTGCATACTTGCCTTTTCTTATATTTTTTAGTGCATTTATTCATTACACTGTAACATGAAAGAAATGTGTTCCTCGATGCTGTATTTATTCTCATTTGAGCAACTACATAGGCTTGCTCTGTCACCCCAGGGAGAGAGATAAAAGATAAAAATCAGAATGGAATGCCCTCTGCCTTGAGAAAATAAAACATGGCACTCTCGGCACCCTTCAGGGACAGTGGTTGAGGGGTGCTGGCACGAGGATGGGGGGTCAAGGAAATATCTTTAGACACCCACAGTTTCAAATACGTGTCCTCCTACAGGTACTGTGCCATGCTTAGTCTTCTAAGACTGTTCTGATTTCAAATAATGTGCCTTTTTATCCCCCAAATATACTTGTCTAACCACATGTCCATATTTTTGGTCTGGAAAATGTTATCCTTGTACCTATGGAAAATACCTGAGAAGATTTCTATAGCATGTCCATCAGTGTCTTTTCAAGGGGATATTTGGTTTGTGTGACCTGCTCACCTTTCAACCTAACCATTTTGAGTGGGAATTAAAGATGGTGACATATTAGATACAAACTACTATGCATAAAATAAACACCAAGGACCTACTGTATAGCACAGGGAACTACATTCAATATCTCATAATGATCTATAATGGAAAATAATCTGAAAAAATATATCTATATAACTGAATCTCTTTGCTGTATACCTGAAACTAACACAACTATATTTCAATAATAATAATAATAACAATAAAAGACAATGACACGTTACATGCTATTTCGGTAGTGAAAGTTAATGTGGTGGTGTTACTTTCGCTGAATAACGCATGTTATTTTTTTCTTCTTAAACCAGTATCTGTGTGAGACCTAATATTTTATGCTTTAATCAGAGGAAGAATGACGAGCCTCCCAGGATGACCTTGCGGCCCCTTGGCGTGCGGCTGAGCTCGGGAGTGGTGATAAGCAATTCTTCTTTGAGCCTGCAGGACCTGGACACTCCAGATAATGAGCTGATTTTTGTATTGACAAAAAAGCCTGGCCATGGTAGGACACAACTGCTATGGGAAGCTTCTTAATTGAGGTGCCCAATGGGTTATTAGAATAAACACATAGATTCCAGCTGATCATTCCTCTGCCTTGCTGGTGTGTAGTCCACTCTTTGCATCAAAGTATAATCAAATTCACAGGTAGCTAATATTCTTTGGGGTCACAGTAGACTCTGGTTGCTCTGAAAGCCTGAATCCTGGGTAATTGGTGTCTCTGAAATTCAATTTCAGCTGTTTTCTTGCTTTCTTATGTAACCTCAGGCAAAGCAAGTTTTCAGAATCTGCACGTCCTCTTCTCAGAGTAGGCATCATTGCTTGATCATCCTGGGCCATTGCATGCAAGCAACAGCATAGCAGCCTTGAAATTAATCACAAAAGGTGTTCACTTCAGGTTAGAGGCGTGGTAGACATCTTTATGAGCTTGTTCCTTTTGCAAAGAAAGCACTTTTCCTGATTAAACCAGAAGTTTAGAAAACCACCATGGGACTCTTCTACGTACTTCTTTTCTAAGTGCCATCCCCCTAGTATTAGCTAAAGCTCTGCAACTTTCATCTCCCAAGTGGTATCTTAGCCCATCCTAA
>NW_026871652.1:0-66416 GCF_028564815.1 Eubalaena glacialis | reverse complement strand
AGCAAAGAAAGCCCTCTTTCCCCCGCTGGAGAGCAGGCTACGTGCAGCGTCCAAGTTTCCTGCGGGAGAGTGCGGCTGCCTGTGTGGGCTTCACTTCTGGAAGGCCTGTGTGGAGCGACGAGAGAGGGTTCCTAGAGAAAGGGAACGTGTCCTGTGCCCTGCAGGAGGCATCCCAGAGCCCTCATCGCCAAAGGGAAAGCTAGAGCCCTCCACAGGGTTCCAAGTATCCTTCAGCTAGCCCGTCCACGCATTGAGGAGTGCAGGGGCTGTGCACTGACTCTGGGGCAGGTGGGGGCAGGAGCTCCAGTGTGCTTTTCCTCCTCCCCGTGCCCCATAGAGGAACGCTGCGCACAGGATCCCCCATTCTGGGCGACTGCGCAGCATTAGGCTCTCGAGTGCCTCCGGATCACCGCTTTGAAAGCAGAGTGAAAGGGAACCTTCTCCTTTTGCTCCAGCTAGCTAGCTGGCCCAAGCATTCAAGCGACCTCCGGAACACAGCTCTCGCAGGCCTTCGGTGCCATGCCAGGGGCACGCAGTGCAGAGCGTGAAGCTGCAAGGAAAACACTCTTTTCCTGGTGTCCGTTCCGGGTACCCTTTTACTTACCCGCCCGCCCTTTCTCTAGGCCACGCAGAGACTAGCCATGACATGCTGTCTCGAAGAGGTAGAGCTTCCCCTGAACTCTCCTACGCTTAGAGACGGCGCGAGGACACGTAACCTTCCTGGAGCCTGAAGTCCCGTAGACTCCTCACACACTGCACAACTCCCTGCTGGGAGATGAAACCGGGGAAGTGCCAGAGTGCTCCTTCGGTCTCTTTTCGCTCGCCTGCAACTAAACGCACTAGGGCAGTTTTGAAGTTTCGGATTCGGAAGCTCTGCGAACAGTGGCAATTCTCAGCAACAAAGGGCAGCCCCAGCCTCAAAGCTGCCGGAAAGCAGAGGGCTGCTGTCAGTCTTCAGTGCTGGAGTGCCCCCCGTGGTTAGGAAAAGGGCGCTCTCCTGAGAGCAACACGGTGCTTGCCTGTCCTTGCAGGAGGCATCGCCAAGGCGCCAGTGCTAAAGGGAACACGACTGTGCCGGGCAGGCTCATAGTGAGGCCCAGGGACTGCATGCACAAGCTTGGGCGTGCAGCATTTCCCGTGAAAACGTAGTCCACGCAGGGCCTTCACGCTAGTGAGCTTTCCAGGTCTCCTAGGCCTCCTGCCTCCTAGGCCCCTCCCGTGGAGGAAGACTGCATCGCGAACGTCTCTTCCAAGGGCGACTTCACAACGTCCAGGGACCTTGGGCCTCCGGATGGCAGCTCGTAAGGCGGAGAGAAAGGCGACACACTGCTTCCTTCGTGGCAGAGCTAGACGTCCGAGCTTGCTAACGGCCGCCCGAGCACAGGTCCGGCAGGTCTTTTAGGTGTACGGCCAGTGGTTGCCAGCGCTGAAGCTGGGCGGCAATGAAGCAACCCTCTCGGTGGGCTTTCGAATGGGAGCCCTTGCTTGCTGTCTCCCTACGCCAAGCAGACAGTTGCCTTTCGAAGCAGCCTGGCCAAGGCACACTGCTCCCCTGAAGCACCCACTAGCTTTTGGCAAGGCGTACGGACGGCGAGGCCTAGCCCAAGGCACTAAGTACGTCACGCTAGTCTCCCCGTCCCGTGCAGAATTGCCCTGGTACGGCGTCTTAACAGGGACGGGCAGGGTGCCGCTTGAGACTCTTGGCCTCGGTCAGAAACTACCTGGACTCTGCAGGGCGCCACTCTGATGCCGGTGACCTAGTGAGCAAAGAAAGCCCTCTTTCCCCCGCTGGAGAGCAGGCTACGTGCAGCGTCCAAGTTTCCTGCGGGAGAGTGCGGCTGCCTGTGTGGGCTTCACTTCTGGAAGGCCTGTGTGGAGCGACGAGAGAGGGTTCCTAGAGAAAGGGAACGTGTCCTGTGCCCTGCAGGAGGCATCCCAGAGCCCTCATCGCCAAAGGGAAAGCTAGAGCCCTCCACAGGGTTCCAAGTATCCTTCAGCTAGCCCGTCCACGCATTGAGGAGTGCAGGGGCTGTGCACTGACTCTGGGGCAGGTGGGGGCAGGAGCTCCAGTGTGCTTTTCCTCCTCCCCGTGCCCCATAGAGGAACGCTGCGCACAGGATCCCCCATTCTGGGCGACTGCGCAGCATTAGGCTCTCGAGTGCCTCCGGATCACCGCTTTGAAAGCAGAGTGAAAGGGAACCTTCCCCTTTTGCTCCAGCTAGCTAGCTGGCCCAAGCATTCAAGCGACCTCCGGAACACAGCTCTCGCAGGCCTTCGGTGCCATGCCAGGGGCACGCAGTGCAGAGCGTGAAGCTGCAAGGAAAACACTCTTTTCCTGGTGTCCGTTCCGGGTACCCTTTTACTTACCCGCCCGCCCTTTCTCTAGGCCACGCAGAGACTAGCCATGACATGCTGTCTCGAAGAGGTAGAGCTTCCCCTGAACTCTCCTACGCTTAGAGACGGCGCGAGGACACGTAACCTTCCTGGAGCCTGAAGTCCCGTAGACTCCTCACACACTGCACAACTCCCTGCTGGGAGATGAAACCGGGGAAGTGCCAGAGTGCTCCTTCGGTCTCTTTTCGCTCGCCTGCAACTAAACGCACTAGGGCAGTTTTGAAGTTTCGGATTCGGAAGCTCTGCGAACAGTGGCAATTCTCAGCAACAAAGGGCAGCCCCAGCCTCAAAGCTGCCGGAAAGCAGAGGGCTGCTGTCAGTCTTCAGTGCTGGAGTGCCCCCCGTGGTTAGGAAAAGGGCGCTCTCCTGAGAGCAACACGGTGCTTGCCTGTCCTTGCAGGAGGCATCGCCAAGGCGCCAGTGCTAAAGGGAACACGACTGTGCCGGGCAGGCTCATAGTGAGGCCCAGGGACTGCATGCACAAGCTTGGGCGTGCAGCATTTCCCGTGAAAACGTAGTCCACGCAGGGCCTTCACGCTAGTGAGCTTTCCAGGTCTCCTAGGCCTCCTGCCTCCTAGGCCCCTCCCGTGGAGGAAGACTGCATCGCGAACGTCTCTTCCAAGGGCGACTTCACAACGTCCAGGGACCTTGGGCCTCCGGATGGCAGCTCGTAAGGCGGAGAGAAAGGCGACACACTGCTTCCTTCGTGGCAGAGCTAGACGTCCGAGCTTGCTAACGGCCGCCCGAGCACAGGTCCGGCAGGTCTTTTAGGTGTACGGCCAGTGGTTGCCAGCGCTGAAGCTGGGCGGCAATGAAGCAACCCTCTCGGTGGGCTTTCGAATGGGAGCCCTTGCTTGCTGTCTCCCTACGCCAAGCAGACAGTTGCCTTTCGAAGCAGCCTGGCCAAGGCACACTGCTCCCCTGAAGCACCCACTAGCTTTTGGCAAGGCGTACGGACGGCGAGGCCTAGCCCAAGGCACTAAGTACGTCACGCTAGTCTCCCCGTCCCGTGCAGAATTGCCCTGGTACGGCGTCTTAACAGGGACGGGCAGGGTGCCGCTTGAGACTCTTGGCCTCGGTCAGAAACTACCTGGACTCTGCAGGGCGCCACTCTGATGCCGGTGACCTAGTGAGCAAAGAAAGCCCTCTTTCCCCCGCTGGAGAGCAGGCTACGTGCAGCGTCCAAGTTTCCTGCGGGAGAGTGCGGCTGCCTGTGTGGGCTTCACTTCTGGAAGGCCTGTGTGGAGCGACGAGAGAGGGTTCCTAGAGAAAGGGAACGTGTCCTGTGCCCTGCAGGAGGCATCCCAGAGCCCTCATCGCCAAAGGGAAAGCTAGAGCCCTCCACAGGGTTCCAAGTATCCTTCAGCTAGCCCGTCCACGCATTGAGGAGTGCAGGGGCTGTGCACTGACTCTGGGGCAGGTGGGGGCAGGAGCTCCAGTGTGCTTTTCCTCCTCCCCGTGCCCCATAGAGGAACGCTGCGCACAGGATCCCCCATTCTGGGCGACTGCGCAGCATTAGGCTCTCGAGTGCCTCCGGATCACCGCTTTGAAAGCAGAGTGAAAGGGAACCTTCTCCTTTTGCTCCAGCTAGCTAGCTGGCCCAAGCATTCAAGCGACCTCCGGAACACAGCTCTCGCAGGCCTTCGGTGCCATGCCAGGGGCACGCAGTGCAGAGCGTGAAGCTGCAAGGAAAACACTCTTTTCCTGGTGTCCGTTCCGGGTACCCTTTTACTTACCCGCCCGCCCTTTCTCTAGGCCACGCAGAGACTAGCCATGACATGCTGTCTCGAAGAGGTAGAGCTTCCCCTGAACTCTCCTACGCTTAGAGACGGCGCGAGGACACGTAACCTTCCTGGAGCCTGAAGTCCCGTAGACTCCTCACACACTGCACAACTCCCTGCTGGGAGATGAAACCGGGGAAGTGCCAGAGTGCTCCTTCGGTCTCTTTTCGCTCGCCTGCAACTAAACGCACTAGGGCAGTTTTGAAGTTTCGGATTCGGAAGCTCTGCGAACAGTGGCAATTCTCAGCAACAAAGGGCAGCCCCAGCCTCAAAGCTGCCGGAAAGCAGAGGGCTGCTGTCAGTCTTCAGTGCTGGAGTGCCCCCCGTGGTTAGGAAAAGGGCGCTCTCCTGAGAGCAACACGGTGCTTGCCTGTCCTTGCAGGAGGCATCGCCAAGGCGCCAGTGCTAAAGGGAACACGACTGTGCCGGGCAGGCTCATAGTGAGGCCCAGGGACTGCATGCACAAGCTTGGGCGTGCAGCATTTCCCGTGAAAACGTAGTCCACGCAGGGCCTTCACGCTAGTGAGCTTTCCAGGTCTCCTAGGCCTCCTGCCTCCTAGGCCCCTCCCGTGGAGGAAGACTGCATCGCGAACGTCTCTTCCAAGGGCGACTTCACAACGTCCAGGGACCTTGGGCCTCCGGATGGCAGCTCGTAAGGCGGAGAGAAAGGCGACACACTGCTTCCTTCGTGGCAGAGCTAGACGTCCGAGCTTGCTAACGGCCGCCCGAGCACAGGTCCGGCAGGTCTTTTAGGTGTACGGCCAGTGGTTGCCAGCGCTGAAGCTGGGCGGCAATGAAGCAACCCTCTCGGTGGGCTTTCGAATGGGAGCCCTTGCTTGCTGTCTCCCTACGCCAAGCAGACAGTTGCCTTTCGAAGCAGCCTGGCCAAGGCACACTGCTCCCCTGAAGCACCCACTAGCTTTTGGCAAGGCGTACGGACGGCGAGGCCTAGCCCAAGGCACTAAGTACGTCACGCTAGTCTCCCCGTCCCGTGCAGAATTGCCCTGGTACGGCGTCTTAACAGGGACGGGCAGGGTGCCGCTTGAGACTCTTGGCCTCGGTCAGAAACTACCTGGACTCTGCAGGGCGCCACTCTGATGCCGGTGACCTAGTGAGCAAAGAAAGCCCTCTTTCCCCCGCTGGAGAGCAGGCTACGTGCAGCGTCCAAGTTTCCTGCGGGAGAGTGCGGCTGCCTGTGTGGGCTTCACTTCTGGAAGGCCTGTGTGGAGCGACGAGAGAGGGTTCCTAGAGAAAGGGAACGTGTCCTGTGCCCTGCAGGAGGCATCCCAGAGCCCTCATCGCCAAAGGGAAAGCTAGAGCCCTCCACAGGGTTCCAAGTATCCTTCAGCTAGCCCGTCCACGCATTGAGGAGTGCAGGGGCTGTGCACTGACTCTGGGGCAGGTGGGGGCAGGAGCTCCAGTGTGCTTTTCCTCCTCCCCGTGCCCCATAGAGGAACGCTGCGCACAGGATCCCCCATTCTGGGCGACTGCGCAGCATTAGGCTCTCGAGTGCCTCCGGATCACCGCTTTGAAAGCAGAGTGAAAGGGAACCTTCCCCTTTTGCTCCAGCTAGCTAGCTGGCCCAAGCATTCAAGCGACCTCCGGAACACAGCTCTCGCAGGCCTTCGGTGCCATGCCAGGGGCACGCAGTGCAGAGCGTGAAGCTGCAAGGAAAACACTCTTTTCCTGGTGTCCGTTCCGGGTACCCTTTTACTTACCCGCCCGCCCTTTCTCTAGGCCACGCAGAGACTAGCCATGACATGCTGTCTCGAAGAGGTAGAGCTTCCCCTGAACTCTCCTACGCTTAGAGACGGCGCGAGGACACGTAACCTTCCTGGAGCCTGAAGTCCCGTAGACTCCTCACACACTGCACAACTCCCTGCTGGGAGATGAAACCGGGGAAGTGCCAGAGTGCTCCTTCGGTCTCTTTTCGCTCGCCTGCAACTAAACGCACTAGGGCAGTTTTGAAGTTTCGGATTCGGAAGCTCTGCGAACAGTGGCAATTCTCAGCAACAAAGGGCAGCCCCAGCCTCAAAGCTGCCGGAAAGCAGAGGGCTGCTGTCAGTCTTCAGTGCTGGAGTGCCCCCCGTGGTTAGGAAAAGGGCGCTCTCCTGAGAGCAACACGGTGCTTGCCTGTCCTTGCAGGAGGCATCGCCAAGGCGCCAGTGCTAAAGGGAACACGACTGTGCCGGGCAGGCTCATAGTGAGGCCCAGGGACTGCATGCACAAGCTTGGGCGTGCAGCATTTCCCGTGAAAACGTAGTCCACGCAGGGCCTTCACGCTAGTGAGCTTTCCAGGTCTCCTAGGCCTCCTGCCTCCTAGGCCCCTCCCGTGGAGGAAGACTGCATCGCGAACGTCTCTTCCAAGGGCGACTTCACAACGTCCAGGGACCTTGGGCCTCCGGATGGCAGCTCGTAAGGCGGAGAGAAAGGCGACACACTGCTTCCTTCGTGGCAGAGCTAGACGTCCGAGCTTGCTAACGGCCGCCCGAGCACAGGTCCGGCAGGTCTTTTAGGTGTACGGCCAGTGGTTGCCAGCGCTGAAGCTGGGCGGCAATGAAGCAACCCTCTCGGTGGGCTTTCGAATGGGAGCCCTTGCTTGCTGTCTCCCTACGCCAAGCAGACAGTTGCCTTTCGAAGCAGCCTGGCCAAGGCACACTGCTCCCCTGAAGCACCCACTAGCTTTTGGCAAGGCGTACGGACGGCGAGGCCTAGCCCAAGGCACTAAGTACGTCACGCTAGTCTCCCCGTCCCGTGCAGAATTGCCCTGGTACGGCGTCTTAACAGGGACGGGCAGGGTGCCGCTTGAGACTCTTGGCCTCGGTCAGAAACTACCTGGACTCTGCAGGGCGCCACTCTGATGCCGGTGACCTAGTGAGCAAAGAAAGCCCTCTTTCCCCCGCTGGAGAGCAGGCTACGTGCAGCGTCCAAGTTTCCTGCGGGAGAGTGCGGCTGCCTGTGTGGGCTTCACTTCTGGAAGGCCTGTGTGGAGCGACGAGAGAGGGTTCCTAGAGAAAGGGAACGTGTCCTGTGCCCTGCAGGAGGCATCCCAGAGCCCTCATCGCCAAAGGGAAAGCTAGAGCCCTCCACAGGGTTCCAAGTATCCTTCAGCTAGCCCGTCCACGCATTGAGGAGTGCAGGGGCTGTGCACTGACTCTGGGGCAGGTGGGGGCAGGAGCTCCAGTGTGCTTTTCCTCCTCCCCGTGCCCCATAGAGGAACGCTGCGCACAGGATCCCCCATTCTGGGCGACTGCGCAGCATTAGGCTCTCGAGTGCCTCCGGATCACCGCTTTGAAAGCAGAGTGAAAGGGAACCTTCCCCTTTTGCTCCAGCTAGCTAGCTGGCCCAAGCATTCAAGCGACCTCCGGAACACAGCTCTCGCAGGCCTTCGGTGCCATGCCAGGGGCACGCAGTGCAGAGCGTGAAGCTGCAAGGAAAACACTCTTTTCCTGGTGTCCGTTCCGGGTACCCTTTTACTTACCCGCCCGCCCTTTCTCTAGGCCACGCAGAGACTAGCCATGACATGCTGTCTCGAAGAGGTAGAGCTTCCCCTGAACTCTCCTACGCTTAGAGACGGCGCGAGGACACGTAACCTTCCTGGAGCCTGAAGTCCCGTAGACTCCTCACACACTGCACAACTCCCTGCTGGGAGATGAAACCGGGGAAGTGCCAGAGTGCTCCTTCGGTCTCTTTTCGCTCGCCTGCAACTACACGCACTAGGGCAGTTTTGAAGTTTCGGATTCGGAAGCTCTGCGAACAGTGGCAATTCTCAGCAACAAAGGGCAGCCCCAGCCTCAAAGCTGCCGGAAAGCAGAGGGCTGCTGTCAGTCTTCAGTGCTGGAGTGCCCCCCGTGGTTAGGAAAAGGGCGCTCTCCTGAGAGCAACACGGTGCTTGCCTGTCCTTGCAGGAGGCATCGCCAAGGCGCCAGTGCTAAAGGGAACACGACTGTGCCGGGCAGGCTCATAGTGAGGCCCAGGGACTGCATGCACAAGCTTGGGCGTGCAGCATTTCCCGTGAAAACGTAGTCCACGCAGGGCCTTCACGCTAGTGAGCTTTCCAGGTCTCCTAGGCCTCCTGCCTCCTAGGCCCCTCCCGTGGAGGAAGACTGCATCGCGAACGTCTCTTCCAAGGGCGACTTCACAACGTCCAGGGACCTTGGGCCTCCGGATGGCAGCTCGTAAGGCGGAGAGAAAGGCGACACACTGCTTCCTTCGTGGCAGAGCTAGACGTCCGAGCTTGCTAACGGCCGCCCGAGCACAGGTCCGGCAGGTCTTTTAGGTGTACGGCCAGTGGTTGCCAGCGCTGAAGCTGGGCGGCAATGAAGCAACCCTCTCGGTGGGCTTTCGAATGGGAGCCCTTGCTTGCTGTCTCCCTACGCCAAGCAGACAGTTGCCTTTCGAAGCAGCCTGGCCAAGGCACACTGCTCCCCTGAAGCACCCACTAGCTTTTGGCAAGGCGTACGGACGGCGAGGCCTAGCCCAAGGCACTAAGTACGTCACGCTAGTCTCCCCGTCCCGTGCAGAATTGCCCTGGTACGGCGTCTTAACAGGGACGGGCAGGGTGCCGCTTGAGACTCTTGGCCTCGGTCAGAAACTACCTGGACTCTGCAGGGCGCCACTCTGATGCCGGTGACCTAGTGAGCAAAGAAAGCCCTCTTTCCCCCGCTGGAGAGCAGGCTACGTGCAGCGTCCAAGTTTCCTGCGGGAGAGTGCGGCTGCCTGTGTGGGCTTCACTTCTGGAAGGCCTGTGTGGAGCGACGAGAGAGGGTTCCTAGAGAAAGGGAACGTGTCCTGTGCCCTGCAGGAGGCATCCCAGAGCCCTCATCGCCAAAGGGAAAGCTAGAGCCCTCCACAGGGTTCCAAGTATCCTTCAGCTAGCCCGTCCACGCATTGAGGAGTGCAGGGGCTGTGCACTGACTCTGGGGCAGGTGGGGGCAGGAGCTCCAGTGTGCTTTTCCTCCTCCCCGTGCCCCATAGAGGAACGCTGCGCACAGGATCCCCCATTCTGGGCGACTGCGCAGCATTAGGCTCTCGAGTGCCTCCGGATCACCGCTTTGAAAGCAGAGTGAAAGGGAACCTTCCCCTTTTGCTCCAGCTAGCTAGCTGGCCCAAGCATTCAAGCGACCTCCGGAACACAGCTCTCGCAGGCCTTCGGTGCCATGCCAGGGGCACGCAGTGCAGAGCGTGAAGCTGCAAGGAAAACACTCTTTTCCTGGTGTCCGTTCCGGGTACCCTTTTACTTACCCGCCCGCCCTTTCTCTAGGCCACGCAGAGACTAGCCATGACATGCTGTCTCGAAGAGGTAGAGCTTCCCCTGAACTCTCCTACGCTTAGAGACGGCGCGAGGACACGTAACCTTCCTGGAGCCTGAAGTCCCGTAGACTCCTCACACACTGCACAACTCCCTGCTGGGAGATGAAACCGGGGAAGTGCCAGAGTGCTCCTTCGGTCTCTTTTCGCTCGCCTGCAACTACACGCACTAGGGCAGTTTTGAAGTTTCGGATTCGGAAGCTCTGCGAACAGTGGCAATTCTCAGCAACAAAGGGCAGCCCCAGCCTCAAAGCTGCCGGAAAGCAGAGGGCTGCTGTCAGTCTTCAGTGCTGGAGTGCCCCCCGTGGTTAGGAAAAGGGCGCTCTCCTGAGAGCAACACGGTGCTTGCCTGTCCTTGCAGGAGGCATCGCCAAGGCGCCAGTGCTGAAGGGAACACGACTGTGCCGGGCAGGCTCATAGTGAGGCCCAGGGACTGCATGCACAAGCTTGGGCGTGCAGCCTTTCCCGTGAAAACGTAGTCCACGCAGGGCCTTCACGCTAGTGAGCTTTCCAGGTCTCCTAGGCCTCCTGCCTCCTAGGCCCCTCCCGTGGAGGAAGACTGCATCGCGAACGTCTCTTCCAAGGGCGACTTCACAACGTCCAGGGACCTTGGGCCTCCGGATGGCAGCTCGTAAGGCGGAGAGAAAGGCGACACACTGCTTCCTTCGTGGCAGAGCTAGACGTCCGAGCTTGCTAACGGCCGCCCGAGCACAGGTCCGGCAGGTCTTTTAGGTGTACGGCCAGTGGTTGCCAGCGCTGAAGCTGGGCGGCAATGAAGCAACCCTCTCGGTGGGCTTTCGAATGGGAGCCCTTGCTTGCTGTCTCCCTACGCCAAGCAGACAGTTGCCTTTCGAAGCAGCCTGGCCAAGGCACACTGCTCCCCTGAAGCACCCACTAGCTTTTGGCAAGGCGTACGGACGGCGAGGCCTAGCCCAAGGCACTAAGTACGTCACGCTAGTCTCCCCGTCCCGTGCAGAATTGCCCTGGTACGGCGTCTTAACAGGGACGGGCAGGGTGCCGCTTGAGACTCTTGGCCTCGGTCAGAAACTACCTGGACTCTGCAGGGCGCCACTCTGATGCCGGTGACCTAGTGAGCAAAGAAAGCCCTCTTTCCCCCGCTGGAGAGCAGGCTACGTGCAGCGTCCAAGTTTCCTGCGGGAGAGTGCGGCTGCCTGTGTGGGCTTCACTTCTGGAAGGCCTGTGTGGAGCGACGAGAGAGGGTTCCTAGAGAAAGGGAAGGTGTCCTGTGCCCTGCAGGAGGCATCCCAGAGCCCTCATCGCCAAAGGGAAAGCTAGAGCCCTCCACAGGGTTCCAAGTATCCTTCAGCTAGCCCGTCCACGCATTGAGGAGTGCAGGGGCTGTGCACTGACTCTGGGGCAGGTGGGGGCAGGAGCTCCAGTGTGCTTTTCCTCCTCCCCGTGCCCCATAGAGGAACGCTGCGCACAGGATCCCCCATTCTGGGCGACTGCGCAGCATTAGGCTCTCGAGTGCCTCCGGATCACCGCTTTGAAAGCAGAGTGAAAGGGAACCTTCCCCTTTTGCTCCAGCTAGCTAGCTGGCCCAAGCATTCAAGCGACCTCCGGAACACAGCTCTCGCAGGCCTTCGGTGCCATGCCAGGGGCACGCAGTGCAGAGCGTGAAGCTGCAAGGAAAACACTCTTTTCCTGGTGTCCGTTCCGGGTACCCTTTTACTTACCCGCCCGCCCTTTCTCTAGGCCACGCAGAGACTAGCCATGACATGCTGTCTCGAAGAGGTAGAGCTTCCCCTGAACTCTCCTACGCTTAGAGACGGCGCGAGGACACGTAACCTTCCTGGAGCCTGAAGTCCCGTAGACTCCTCACACACTGCACAACTCCCTGCTGGGAGATGAAACCGGGGAAGTGCCAGAGTGCTCCTTCGGTCTCTTTTCGCTCGCCTGCAACTACACGCACTAGGGCAGTTTTGAAGTTTCGGATTCGGAAGCTCTGCGAACAGTGGCAATTCTCAGCAACAAAGGGCAGCCCCAGCCTCAAAGCTGCCGGAAAGCAGAGGGCTGCTGTCAGTCTTCAGTGCTGGAGTGCCCCCCGTGGTTAGGAAAAGGGCGCTCTCCTGAGAGCAACACGGTGCTTGCCTGTCCTTGCAGGAGGCATCGCCAAGGCGCCAGTGCTGAAGGGAACACGACTGTGCCGGGCAGGCTCATAGTGAGGCCCAGGGACTGCATGCACAAGCTTGGGCGTGCAGCCTTTCCCGTGAAAACGTAGTCCACGCAGGGCCTTCACGCTAGTGAGCTTTCCAGGTCTCCTAGGCCTCCTGCCTCCTAGGCCCCTCCCGTGGAGGAAGACTGCATCGCGAACGTCTCTTCCAAGGGCGACTTCACAACGTCCAGGGACCTTGGGCCTCCGGATGGCAGCTCGTAAGGCGGAGAGAAAGGCGACACACTGCTTCCTTCGTGGCAGAGCTAGACGTCCGAGCTTGCTAACGGCCGCCCGAGCACAGGTCCGGCAGGTCTTTTAGGTGTACGGCCAGTGGTTGCCAGCGCTGAAGCTGGGCGGCAATGAAGCAACCCTCTCGGTGGGCTTTCGAATGGGAGCCCTTGCTTGCTGTCTCCCTACGCCAAGCAGACAGTTGCCTTTCGAAGCAGCCTGGCCAAGGCACACTGCTCCCCTGAAGCACCCACTAGCTTTTGGCAAGGCGTACGGACGGCGAGGCCTAGCCCAAGGCACTAAGTACGTCACGCTAGTCTCCCCGTCCCGTGCAGAATTGCCCTGGTACGGCGTCTTAACAGGGACGGGCAGGGTGCCGCTTGAGACTCTTGGCCTCGGTCAGAAACTACCTGGACTCTGCAGGGCGCCACTCTGATGCCGGTGACCTAGTGAGCAAAGAAAGCCCTCTTTCCCCCGCTGGAGAGCAGGCTACGTGCAGCGTCCAAGTTTCCTGCGGGAGAGTGCGGCTGCCTGTGTGGGCTTCACTTCTGGAAGGCCTGTGTGGAGCGACGAGAGAGGGTTCCTAGAGAAAGGGAACGTGTCCTGTGCCCTGCAGGAGGCATCCCAGAGCCCTCATCGCCAAAGGGAAAGCTAGAGCCCTCCACAGGGTTCCAAGTATCCTTCAGCTAGCCCGTCCACGCATTGAGGAGTGCAGGGGCTGTGCACTGACTCTGGGGCAGGTGGGGGCAGGAGCTCCAGTGTGCTTTTCCTCCTCCCCGTGCCCCATAGAGGAACGCTGCGCACAGGATCCCCCATTCTGGGCGACTGCGCAGCATTAGGCTCTCGAGTGCCTCCGGATCACCGCTTTGAAAGCAGAGTGAAAGGGAACCTTCCCCTTTTGCTCCAGCTAGCTAGCTGGCCCAAGCATTCAAGCGACCTCCGGAACACAGCTCTCGCAGGCCTTCGGTGCCATGCCAGGGGCACGCAGTGCAGAGCGTGAAGCTGCAAGGAAAACACTCTTTTCCTGGTGTCCGTTCCGGGTACCCTTTTACTTACCCGCCCGCCCTTTCTCTAGGCCACGCAGAGACTAGCCATGACATGCTGTCTCGAAGAGGTAGAGCTTCCCCTGAACTCTCCTACGCTTAGAGACGGCGCGAGGACACGTAACCTTCCTGGAGCCTGAAGTCCCGTAGACTCCTCACACACTGCACAACTCCCTGCTGGGAGATGAAACCGGGGAAGTGCCAGAGTGCTCCTTCGGTCTCTTTTCGCTCGCCTGCAACTACACGCACTAGGGCAGTTTTGAAGTTTCGGATTCGGAAGCTCTGCGAACAGTGGCAATTCTCAGCAACAAAGGGCAGCCCCAGCCTCAAAGCTGCCGGAAAGCAGAGGGCTGCTGTCAGTCTTCAGTGCTGGAGTGCCCCCCGTGGTTAGGAAAAGGGCGCTCTCCTGAGAGCAACACGGTGCTTGCCTGTCCTTGCAGGAGGCATCGCCAAGGCGCCAGTGCTGAAGGGAACACGACTGTGCCGGGCAGGCTCATAGTGAGGCCCAGGGACTGCATGCACAAGCTTGGGCGTGCAGCCTTTCCCGTGAAAACGTAGTCCACGCAGGGCCTTCACGCTAGTGAGCTTTCCAGGTCTCCTAGGCCTCCTGCCTCCTAGGCCCCTCCCGTGGAGGAAGACTGCATCGCGAACGTCTCTTCCAAGGGCGACTTCACAACGTCCAGGGACCTTGGGCCTCCGGATGGCAGCTCGTAAGGCGGAGAGAAAGGCGACACACTGCTTCCTTCGTGGCAGAGCTAGACGTCCGAGCTTGCTAACGGCCGCCCGAGCACAGGTCCGGCAGGTCTTTTAGGTGTACGGCCAGTGGTTGCCAGCGCTGAAGCTGGGCGGCAATGAAGCAACCCTCTCGGTGGGCTTTCGAATGGGAGCCCTTGCTTGCTGTCTCCCTACGCCAAGCAGACAGTTGCCTTTCGAAGCAGCCTGGCCAAGGCACACTGCTCCCCTGAAGCACCCACTAGCTTTTGGCAAGGCGTACGGACGGCGAGGCCTAGCCCAAGGCACTAAGTACGTCACGCTAGTCTCCCCGTCCCGTGCAGAATTGCCCTGGTACGGCGTCTTAACAGGGACGGGCAGGGTGCCGCTTGAGACTCTTGGCCTCGGTCAGAAACTACCTGGACTCTGCAGGGCGCCACTCTGATGCCGGTGACCTAGTGAGCAAAGAAAGCCCTCTTTCCCCCGCTGGAGAGCAGGCTACGTGCAGCGTCCAAGTTTCCTGCGGGAGAGTGCGGCTGCCTGTGTGGGCTTCACTTCTGGAAGGCCTGTGTGGAGCGACGAGAGAGGGTTCCTAGAGAAAGGGAAGGTGTCCTGTGCCCTGCAGGAGGCATCCCAGAGCCCTCATCGCCAAAGGGAAAGCTAGAGCCCTCCACAGGGTTCCAAGTATCCTTCAGCTAGCCCGTCCACGCATTGAGGAGTGCAGGGGCTGTGCACTGACTCTGGGGCAGGTGGGGGCAGGAGCTCCAGTGTGCTTTTCCTCCTCCCCGTGCCCCATAGAGGAACGCTGCGCACAGGATCCCCCATTCTGGGCGACTGCGCAGCATTAGGCTCTCGAGTGCCTCCGGATCACCGCTTTGAAAGCAGAGTGAAAGGGAACCTTCCCCTTTTGCTCCAGCTAGCTAGCTGGCCCAAGCATTCAAGCGACCTCCGGAACACAGCTCTCGCAGGCCTTCGGTGCCATGCCAGGGGCACGCAGTGCAGAGCGTGAAGCTGCAAGGAAAACACTCTTTTCCTGGTGTCCGTTCCGGGTACCCTTTTACTTACCCGCCCGCCCTTTCTCTAGGCCACGCAGAGACTAGCCATGACATGCTGTCTCGAAGAGGTAGAGCTTCCCCTGAACTCTCCTACGCTTAGAGACGGCGCGAGGACACGTAACCTTCCTGGAGCCTGAAGTCCCGTAGACTCCTCACACACTGCACAACTCCCTGCTGGGAGATGAAACCGGGGAAGTGCCAGAGTGCTCCTTCGGTCTCTTTTCGCTCGCCTGCAACTACACGCACTAGGGCAGTTTTGAAGTTTCGGATTCGGAAGCTCTGCGAACAGTGGCAATTCTCAGCAACAAAGGGCAGCCCCAGCCTCAAAGCTGCCGGAAAGCAGAGGGCTGCTGTCAGTCTTCAGTGCTGGAGTGCCCCCCGTGGTTAGGAAAAGGGCGCTCTCCTGAGAGCAACACGGTGCTTGCCTGTCCTTGCAGGAGGCATCGCCAAGGCGCCAGTGCTGAAGGGAACACGACTGTGCCGGGCAGGCTCATAGTGAGGCCCAGGGACTGCATGCACAAGCTTGGGCGTGCAGCCTTTCCCGTGAAAACGTAGTCCACGCAGGGCCTTCACGCTAGTGAGCTTTCCAGGTCTCCTAGGCCTCCTGCCTCCTAGGCCCCTCCCGTGGAGGAAGACTGCATCGCGAACGTCTCTTCCAAGGGCGACTTCACAACGTCCAGGGACCTTGGGCCTCCGGATGGCAGCTCGTAAGGCGGAGAGAAAGGCGACACACTGCTTCCTTCGTGGCAGAGCTAGACGTCCGAGCTTGCTAACGGCCGCCCGAGCACAGGTCCGGCAGGTCTTTTAGGTGTACGGCCAGTGGTTGCCAGCGCTGAAGCTGGGCGGCAATGAAGCAACCCTCTCGGTGGGCTTTCGAATGGGAGCCCTTGCTTGCTGTCTCCCTACGCCAAGCAGACAGTTGCCTTTCGAAGCAGCCTGGCCAAGGCACACTGCTCCCCTGAAGCACCCACTAGCTTTTGGCAAGGCGTACGGACGGCGAGGCCTAGCCCAAGGCACTAAGTACGTCACGCTAGTCTCCCCGTCCCGTGCAGAATTGCCCTGGTACGGCGTCTTAACAGGGACGGGCAGGGTGCCGCTTGAGACTCTTGGCCTCGGTCAGAAACTACCTGGACTCTGCAGGGCGCCACTCTGATGCCGGTGACCTAGTGAGCAAAGAAAGCCCTCTTTCCCCCGCTGGAGAGCAGGCTACGTGCAGCGTCCAAGTTTCCTGCGGGAGAGTGCGGCTGCCTGTGTGGGCTTCACTTCTGGAAGGCCTGTGTGGAGCGACGAGAGAGGGTTCCTAGAGAAAGGGAAGGTGTCCTGTGCCCTGCAGGAGGCATCCCAGAGCCCTCATCGCCAAAGGGAAAGCTAGAGCCCTCCACAGGGTTCCAAGTATCCTTCAGCTAGCCCGTCCACGCATTGAGGAGTGCAGGGGCTGTGCACTGACTCTGGGGCAGGTGGGGGCAGGAGCTCCAGTGTGCTTTTCCTCCTCCCCGTGCCCCATAGAGGAACGCTGCGCACAGGATCCCCCATTCTGGGCGACTGCGCAGCATTAGGCTCTCGAGTGCCTCCGGATCACCGCTTTGAAAGCAGAGTGAAAGGGAACCTTCCCCTTTTGCTCCAGCTAGCTAGCTGGCCCAAGCATTCAAGCGACCTCCGGAACACAGCTCTCGCAGGCCTTCGGTGCCATGCCAGGGGCACGCAGTGCAGAGCGTGAAGCTGCAAGGAAAACACTCTTTTCCTGGTGTCCGTTCCGGGTACCCTTTTACTTACCCGCCCGCCCTTTCTCTAGGCCACGCAGAGACTAGCCATGACATGCTGTCTCGAAGAGGTAGAGCTTCCCCTGAACTCTCCTACGCTTAGAGACGGCGCGAGGACACGTAACCTTCCTGGAGCCTGAAGTCCCGTAGACTCCTCACACACTGCACAACTCCCTGCTGGGAGATGAAACCGGGGAAGTGCCAGAGTGCTCCTTCGGTCTCTTTTCGCTCGCCTGCAACTACACGCACTAGGGCAGTTTTGAAGTTTCGGATTCGGAAGCTCTGCGAACAGTGGCAATTCTCAGCAACAAAGGGCAGCCCCAGCCTCAAAGCTGCCGGAAAGCAGAGGGCTGCTGTCAGTCTTCAGTGCTGGAGTGCCCCCCGTGGTTAGGAAAAGGGCGCTCTCCTGAGAGCAACACGGTGCTTGCCTGTCCTTGCAGGAGGCATCGCCAAGGCGCCAGTGCTGAAGGGAACACGACTGTGCCGGGCAGGCTCATAGTGAGGCCCAGGGACTGCATGCACAAGCTTGGGCGTGCAGCCTTTCCCGTGAAAACGTAGTCCACGCAGGGCCTTCACGCTAGTGAGCTTTCCAGGTCTCCTAGGCCTCCTGCCTCCTAGGCCCCTCCCGTGGAGGAAGACTGCATCGCGAACGTCTCTTCCAAGGGCGACTTCACAACGTCCAGGGACCTTGGGCCTCCGGATGGCAGCTCGTAAGGCGGAGAGAAAGGCGACACACTGCTTCCTTCGTGGCAGAGCTAGACGTCCGAGCTTGCTAACGGCCGCCCGAGCACAGGTCCGGCAGGTCTTTTAGGTGTACGGCCAGTGGTTGCCAGCGCTGAAGCTGGGCGGCAATGAAGCAACCCTCTCGGTGGGCTTTCGAATGGGAGCCCTTGCTTGCTGTCTCCCTACGCCAAGCAGACAGTTGCCTTTCGAAGCAGCCTGGCCAAGGCACACTGCTCCCCTGAAGCACCCACTAGCTTTTGGCAAGGCGTACGGACGGCGAGGCCTAGCCCAAGGCACTAAGTACGTCACGCTAGTCTCCCCGTCCCGTGCAGAATTGCCCTGGTACGGCGTCTTAACAGGGACGGGCAGGGTGCCGCTTGAGACTCTTGGCCTCGGTCAGAAACTACCTGGACTCTGCAGGGCGCCACTCTGATGCCGGTGACCTAGTGAGCAAAGAAAGCCCTCTTTCCCCCGCTGGAGAGCAGGCTACGTGCAGCGTCCAAGTTTCCTGCGGGAGAGTGCGGCTGCCTGTGTGGGCTTCACTTCTGGAAGGCCTGTGTGGAGCGACGAGAGAGGGTTCCTAGAGAAAGGGAAGGTGTCCTGTGCCCTGCAGGAGGCATCCCAGAGCCCTCATCGCCAAAGGGAAAGCTAGAGCCCTCCACAGGGTTCCAAGTATCCTTCAGCTAGCCCGTCCACGCATTGAGGAGTGCAGGGGCTGTGCACTGACTCTGGGGCAGGTGGGGGCAGGAGCTCCAGTGTGCTTTTCCTCCTCCCCGTGCCCCATAGAGGAACGCTGCGCACAGGATCCCCCATTCTGGGCGACTGCGCAGCATTAGGCTCTCGAGTGCCTCCGGATCACCGCTTTGAAAGCAGAGTGAAAGGGAACCTTCCCCTTTTGCTCCAGCTAGCTAGCTGGCCCAAGCATTCAAGCGACCTCCGGAACACAGCTCTCGCAGGCCTTCGGTGCCATGCCAGGGGCACGCAGTGCAGAGCGTGAAGCTGCAAGGAAAACACTCTTTTCCTGGTGTCCGTTCCGGGTACCCTTTTACTTACCCGCCCGCCCTTTCTCTAGGCCACGCAGAGACTAGCCATGACATGCTGTCTCGAAGAGGTAGAGCTTCCCCTGAACTCTCCTACGCTTAGAGACGGCGCGAGGACACGTAACCTTCCTGGAGCCTGAAGTCCCGTAGACTCCTCACACACTGCACAACTCCCTGCTGGGAGATGAAACCGGGGAAGTGCCAGAGTGCTCCTTCGGTCTCTTTTCGCTCGCCTGCAACTACACGCACTAGGGCAGTTTTGAAGTTTCGGATTCGGAAGCTCTGCGAACAGTGGCAATTCTCAGCAACAAAGGGCAGCCCCAGCCTCAAAGCTGCCGGAAAGCAGAGGGCTGCTGTCAGTCTTCAGTGCTGGAGTGCCCCCCGTGGTTAGGAAAAGGGCGCTCTCCTGAGAGCAACACGGTGCTTGCCTGTCCTTGCAGGAGGCATCGCCAAGGCGCCAGTGCTGAAGGGAACACGACTGTGCCGGGCAGGCTCATAGTGAGGCCCAGGGACTGCATGCACAAGCTTGGGCGTGCAGCATTTCCCGTGAAAACGTAGTCCACGCAGGGCCTTCACGCTAGTGAGCTTTCCAGGTCTCCTAGGCCTCCTGCCTCCTAGGCCCCTCCCGTGGAGGAAGACTGCATCGCGAACGTCTCTTCCAAGGGCGACTTCACAACGTCCAGGGACCTTGGGCCTCCGGATGGCAGCTCGTAAGGCGGAGAGAAAGGCGACACACTGCTTCCTTCGTGGCAGAGCTAGACGTCCGAGCTTGCTAACGGCCGCCCGAGCACAGGTCCGGCAGGTCTTTTAGGTGTACGGCCAGTGGTTGCCAGCGCTGAAGCTGGGCGGCAATGAAGCAACCCTCTCGGTGGGCTTTCGAATGGGAGCCCTTGCTTGCTGTCTCCCTACGCCAAGCAGACAGTTGCCTTTCGAAGCAGCCTGGCCAAGGCACACTGCTCCCCTGAAGCACCCACTAGCTTTTGGCAAGGCGTACGGACGGCGAGGCCTAGCCCAAGGCACTAAGTACGTCACGCTAGTCTCCCCGTCCCGTGCAGAATTGCCCTGGTACGGCGTCTTAACAGGGACGGGCAGGGTGCCGCTTGAGACTCTTGGCCTCGGTCAGAAACTACCTGGACTCTGCAGGGCGCCACTCTGATGCCGGTGACCTAGTGAGCAAAGAAAGCCCTCTTTCCCCCGCTGGAGAGCAGGCTACGTGCAGCGTCCAAGTTTCCTGCGGGAGAGTGCGGCTGCCTGTGTGGGCTTCACTTCTGGAAGGCCTGTGTGGAGCGACGAGAGAGGGTTCCTAGAGAAAGGGAACGTGTCCTGTGCCCTGCAGGAGGCATCCCAGAGCCCTCATCGCCAAAGGGAAAGCTAGAGCCCTCCACAGGGTTCCAAGTATCCTTCAGCTAGCCCGTCCACGCATTGAGGAGTGCAGGGGCTGTGCACTGACTCTGGGGCAGGTGGGGGCAGGAGCTCCAGTGTGCTTTTCCTCCTCCCCGTGCCCCATAGAGGAACGCTGCGCACAGGATCCCCCATTCTGGGCGACTGCGCAGCATTAGGCTCTCGAGTGCCTCCGGATCACCGCTTTGAAAGCAGAGTGAAAGGGAACCTTCCCCTTTTGCTCCAGCTAGCTAGCTGGCCCAAGCATTCAAGCGACCTCCGGAACACAGCTCTCGCAGGCCTTCGGTGCCATGCCAGGGGCACGCAGTGCAGAGCGTGAAGCTGCAAGGAAAACACTCTTTTCCTGGTGTCCGTTCCGGGTACCCTTTTACTTACCCGCCCGCCCTTTCTCTAGGCCACGCAGAGACTAGCCATGACATGCTGTCTCGAAGAGGTAGAGCTTCCCCTGAACTCTCCTACGCTTAGAGACGGCGCGAGGACACGTAACCTTCCTGGAGCCTGAAGTCCCGTAGACTCCTCACACACTGCACAACTCCCTGCTGGGAGATGAAACCGGGGAAGTGCCAGAGTGCTCCTTCGGTCTCTTTTCGCTCGCCTGCAACTACACGCACTAGGGCAGTTTTGAAGTTTCGGATTCGGAAGCTCTGCGAACAGTGGCAATTCTCAGCCACAAAGGGCAGCCCCAGCCTCAAAGCTGCCGGAAAGCAGAGGGCTGCTGTCAGTCTTCAGTGCTGGAGTGCCCCCCGTGGTTAGGAAAAGGGCGCTCTCCTGAGAGCAACACGGTGCTTGCCTGTCCTTGCAGGAGGCATCGCCAAGGCGCCAGTGCTGAAGGGAACACGACTGTGCCGGGCAGGCTCATAGTGAGGCCCAGGGACTGCATGCACAAGCTTGGGCGTGCAGCCTTTCCCGTGAAAACGTAGTCCACGCAGGGCCTTCACGCTAGTGAGCTTTCCAGGTCTCCTAGGCCTCCTGCCTCCTAGGCCCCTCCCGTGGAGGAAGACTGCATCGCGAACGTCTCTTCCAAGGGCGACTTCACAACGTCCAGGGACCTTGGGCCTCCGGATGGCAGCTCGTAAGGCGGAGAGAAAGGCGACACACTGCTTCCTTCGTGGCAGAGCTAGACGTCCGAGCTTGCTAACGGCCGCCCGAGCACAGGTCCGGCAGGTCTTTTAGGTGTACGGCCAGTGGTTGCCAGCGCTGAAGCTGGGCGGCAATGAAGCAACCCTCTCGGTGGGCTTTCGAATGGGAGCCCTTGCTTGCTGTCTCCCTACGCCAAGCAGACAGTTGCCTTTCGAAGCAGCCTGGCCAAGGCACACTGCTCCCCTGAAGCACCCACTAGCTTTTGGCAAGGCGTACGGACGGCGAGGCCTAGCCCAAGGCACTAAGTACGTCACGCTAGTCTCCCCGTCCCGTGCAGAATTGCCCTGGTACGGCGTCTTAACAGGGACGGGCAGGGTGCCGCTTGAGACTCTTGGCCTCGGTCAGAAACTACCTGGACTCTGCAGGGCGCCACTCTGATGCCGGTGACCTAGTGAGCAAAGAAAGCCCTCTTTCCCCCGCTGGAGAGCAGGCTACGTGCAGCGTCCAAGTTTCCTGCGGGAGAGTGCGGCTGCCTGTGTGGGCTTCACTTCTGGAAGGCCTGTGTGGAGCGACGAGAGAGGGTTCCTAGAGAAAGGGAAGGTGTCCTGTGCCCTGCAGGAGGCATCCCAGAGCCCTCATCGCCAAAGGGAAAGCTAGAGCCCTCCACAGGGTTCCAAGTGTCCTTCAGCTAGCCCGTCCACGCATTGAGGAGTGCAGGGGCTGTGCACTGACTCTGGGGCAGGTGGGGGCAGGAGCTCCAGTGTGCTTTTCCTCCTCCCCGTGCCCCATAGAGGAACGCTGCGCACAGGATCCCCCATTCTGGGCGACTGCGCAGCATTAGGCTCTCGAGTGCCTCCGGATCACCGCTTTGAAAGCAGAGTGAAAGGGAACCTTCCCCTTTTGCTCCAGCTAGCTAGCTGGCCCAAGCATTCAAGCGACCTCCGGAACACAGCTCTCGCAGGCCTTCGGTGCCATGCCAGGGGCACGCAGTGCAGAGCGTGAAGCTGCAAGGAAAACACTCTTTTCCTGGTGTCCGTTCCGGGTACCCTTTTACTTACCCGCCCGCCCTTTCTCTAGGCCACGCAGAGACTAGCCATGACATGCTGTCTCGAAGAGGTAGAGCTTCCCCTGAACTCTCCTACGCTTAGAGACGGCGCGAGGACACGTAACCTTCCTGGAGCCTGAAGTCCCGTAGACTCCTCACACACTGCACAACTCCCTGCTGGGAGATGAAACCGGGGAAGTGCCAGAGTGCTCCTTCGGTCTCTTTTCGCTCGCCTGCAACTACACGCACTAGGGCAGTTTTGAAGTTTCGGATTCGGAAGCTCTGCGAACAGTGGCAATTCTCAGCAACAAAGGGCAGCCCCAGCCTCAAAGCTGCCGGAAAGCAGAGGGCTGCTGTCAGTCTTCAGTGCTGGAGTGCCCCCCGTGGTTAGGAAAAGGGCGCTCTCCTGAGAGCAACACGGTGCTTGCCTGTCCTTGCAGGAGGCATCGCCAAGGCGCCAGTGCTGAAGGGAACACGACTGTGCCGGGCAGGCTCATAGTGAGGCCCAGGGACTGCATGCACAAGCTTGGGCGTGCAGCCTTTCCCGTGAAAACGTAGTCCACGCAGGGCCTTCACGCTAGTGAGCTTTCCAGGTCTCCTAGGCCTCCTGCCTCCTAGGCCCCTCCCGTGGAGGAAGACTGCATCGCGAACGTCTCTTCCAAGGGCGACTTCACAACGTCCAGGGACCTTGGGCCTCCGGATGGCAGCTCGTAAGGCGGAGAGAAAGGCGACACACTGCTTCCTTCGTGGCAGAGCTAGACGTCCGAGCTTGCTAACGGCCGCCCGAGCACAGGTCCGGCAGGTCTTTTAGGTGTACGGCCAGTGGTTGCCAGCGCTGAAGCTGGGCGGCAATGAAGCAACCCTCTCGGTGGGCTTTCGAATGGGAGCCCTTGCTTGCTGTCTCCCTACGCCAAGCAGACAGTTGCCTTTCGAAGCAGCCTGGCCAAGGCACACTGCTCCCCTGAAGCACCCACTAGCTTTTGGCAAGGCGTACGGACGGCGAGGCCTAGCCCAAGGCACTAAGTACGTCACGCTAGTCTCCCCGTCCCGTGCAGAATTGCCCTGGTACGGCGTCTTAACAGGGACGGGCAGGGTGCCGCTTGAGACTCTTGGCCTCGGTCAGAAACTACCTGGACTCTGCAGGGCGCCACTCTGATGCCGGTGACCTAGTGAGCAAAGAAAGCCCTCTTTCCCCCGCTGGAGAGCAGGCTACGTGCAGCGTCCAAGTTTCCTGCGGGAGAGTGCGGCTGCCTGTGTGGGCTTCACTTCTGGAAGGCCTGTGTGGAGCGACGAGAGAGGGTTCCTAGAGAAAGGGAAGGTGTCCTGTGCCCTGCAGGAGGCATCCCAGAGCCCTCATCGCCAAAGGGAAAGCTAGAGCCCTCCACAGGGTTCCAAGTATCCTTCAGCTAGCCCGTCCACGCATTGAGGAGTGCAGGGGCTGTGCACTGACTCTGGGGCAGGTGGGGGCAGGAGCTCCAGTGTGCTTTTCCTCCTCCCCGTGCCCCATAGAGGAACGCTGCGCACAGGATCCCCCATTCTGGGCGACTGCGCAGCATTAGGCTCTCGAGTGCCTCCGGATCACCGCTTTGAAAGCAGAGTGAAAGGGAACCTTCCCCTTTTGCTCCAGCTAGCTAGCTGGCCCAAGCATTCAAGCGACCTCCGGAACACAGCTCTCGCAGGCCTTCGGTGCCATGCCAGGGGCACGCAGTGCAGAGCGTGAAGCTGCAAGGAAAACACTCTTTTCCTGGTGTCCGTTCCGGGTACCCTTTTACTTACCCGCCCGCCCTTTCTCTAGGCCACGCAGAGACTAGCCATGACATGCTGTCTCGAAGAGGTAGAGCTTCCCCTGAACTCTCCTACGCTTAGAGACGGCGCGAGGACACGTAACCTTCCTGGAGCCTGAAGTCCCGTAGACTCCTCACACACTGCACAACTCCCTGCTGGGAGATGAAACCGGGGAAGTGCCAGAGTGCTCCTTCGGTCTCTTTTCGCTCGCCTGCAACTACACGCACTAGGGCAGTTTTGAAGTTTCGGATTCGGAAGCTCTGCGAACAGTGGCAATTCTCAGCCACAAAGGGCAGCCCCAGCCTCAAAGCTGCCGGAAAGCAGAGGGCTGCTGTCAGTCTTCAGTGCTGGAGTGCCCCCCGTGGTTAGGAAAAGGGCGCTCTCCTGAGAGCAACACGGTGCTTGCCTGTCCTTGCAGGAGGCATCGCCAAGGCGCCAGTGCTGAAGGGAACACGACTGTGCCGGGCAGGCTCATAGTGAGGCCCAGGGACTGCATGCACAAGCTTGGGCGTGCAGCCTTTCCCGTGAAAACGTAGTCCACGCAGGGCCTTCACGCTAGTGAGCTTTCCAGGTCTCCTAGGCCTCCTGCCTCCTAGGCCCCTCCCGTGGAGGAAGACTGCATCGCGAACGTCTCTTCCAAGGGCGACTTCACAACGTCCAGGGACCTTGGGCCTCCGGATGGCAGCTCGTAAGGCGGAGAGAAAGGCGACACACTGCTTCCTTCGTGGCAGAGCTAGACGTCCGAGCTTGCTAACGGCCGCCCGAGCACAGGTCCGGCAGGTCTTTTAGGTGTACGGCCAGTGGTTGCCAGCGCTGAAGCTGGGCGGCAATGAAGCAACCCTCTCGGTGGGCTTTCGAATGGGAGCCCTTGCTTGCTGTCTCCCTACGCCAAGCAGACAGTTGCCTTTCGAAGCAGCCTGGCCAAGGCACACTGCTCCCCTGAAGCACCCACTAGCTTTTGGCAAGGCGTACGGACGGCGAGGCCTAGCCCAAGGCACTAAGTACGTCACGCTAGTCTCCCCGTCCCGTGCAGAATTGCCCTGGTACGGCGTCTTAACAGGGACGGGCAGGGTGCCGCTTGAGACTCTTGGCCTCGGTCAGAAACTACCTGGACTCTGCAGGGCGCCACTCTGATGCCGGTGACCTAGTGAGCAAAGAAAGCCCTCTTTCCCCCGCTGGAGAGCAGGCTACGTGCAGCGTCCAAGTTTCCTGCGGGAGAGTGCGGCTGCCTGTGTGGGCTTCACTTCTGGAAGGCCTGTGTGGAGCGACGAGAGAGGGTTCCTAGAGAAAGGGAAGGTGTCCTGTGCCCTGCAGGAGGCATCCCAGAGCCCTCATCGCCAAAGGGAAAGCTAGAGCCCTCCACAGGGTTCCAAGTATCCTTCAGCTAGCCCGTCCACGCATTGAGGAGTGCAGGGGCTGTGCACTGACTCTGGGGCAGGTGGGGGCAGGAGCTCCAGTGTGCTTTTCCTCCTCCCCGTGCCCCATAGAGGAACGCTGCGCACAGGATCCCCCATTCTGGGCGACTGCGCAGCATTAGGCTCTCGAGTGCCTCCGGATCACCGCTTTGAAAGCAGAGTGAAAGGGAACCTTCCCCTTTTGCTCCAGCTAGCTAGCTGGCCCAAGCATTCAAGCGACCTCCGGAACACAGCTCTCGCAGGCCTTCGGTGCCATGCCAGGGGCACGCAGTGCAGAGCGTGAAGCTGCAAGGAAAACACTCTTTTCCTGGTGTCCGTTCCGGGTACCCTTTTACTTACCCGCCCGCCCTTTCTCTAGGCCACGCAGAGACTAGCCATGACATGCTGTCTCGAAGAGGTAGAGCTTCCCCTGAACTCTCCTACGCTTAGAGACGGCGCGAGGACACGTAACCTTCCTGGAGCCTGAAGTCCCGTAGACTCCTCACACACTGCACAACTCCCTGCTGGGAGATGAAACCGGGGAAGTGCCAGAGTGCTCCTTCGGTCTCTTTTCGCTCGCCTGCAACTACACGCACTAGGGCAGTTTTGAAGTTTCGGATTCGGAAGCTCTGCGAACAGTGGCAATTCTCAGCAACAAAGGGCAGCCCCAGCCTCAAAGCTGCCGGAAAGCAGAGGGCTGCTGTCAGTCTTCAGTGCTGGAGTGCCCCCCGTGGTTAGGAAAAGGGCGCTCTCCTGAGAGCAACACGGTGCTTGCCTGTCCTTGCAGGAGGCATCGCCAAGGCGCCAGTGCTGAAGGGAACACGACTGTGCCGGGCAGGCTCATAGTGAGGCCCAGGGACTGCATGCACAAGCTTGGGCGTGCAGCCTTTCCCGTGAAAACGTAGTCCACGCAGGGCCTTCACGCTAGTGAGCTTTCCAGGTCTCCTAGGCCTCCTGCCTCCTAGGCCCCTCCCGTGGAGGAAGACTGCATCGCGAACGTCTCTTCCAAGGGCGACTTCACAACGTCCAGGGACCTTGGGCCTCCGGATGGCAGCTCGTAAGGCGGAGAGAAAGGCGACACACTGCTTCCTTCGTGGCAGAGCTAGACGTCCGAGCTTGCTAACGGCCGCCCGAACACAGGTCCGGCAGGTCTTTTAGGTGTACGGCCAGTGGTTGCCAGCGCTGAAGCTGGGCGGCAATGAAGCAACCCTCTCGGTGGGCTTTCGAATGGGAGCCCTTGCTTGCTGTCTCCCTACGCCAAGCAGACAGTTGCCTTTCGAAGCAGCCTGGCCAAGGCACACTGCTCCCCTGAAGCACCCACTAGCTTTTGGCAAGGCGTACGGACGGCGAGGCCTAGCCCAAGGCACTAAGTACGTCACGCTAGTCTCCCCGTCCCGTGCAGAATTGCCCTGGTACGGCGTCTTAACAGGGACGGGCAGGGTGCCGCTTGAGACTCTTGGCCTCTGTCAGAAACTACCTGGACTCTGCAGGGCGCCACTCTGATGCCGGTGACCTAGTGAGCAAAGAAAGCCCTCTTTCCCCCGCTGGAGAGCAGGCTACGTGCAGCGTCCAAGTTTCCTGCGGGAGAGTGCGGCTGCCTGTGTGGGCTTCACTTCTGGAAGGCCTGTGTGGAGCGACGAGAGAGGGTTCCTAGAGAAAGGGAAGGTGTCCTGTGCCCTGCAGGAGGCATCCCAGAGCCCTCATCGCCAAAGGGAAAGCTAGAGCCCTCCACAGGGTTCCAAGTATCCTTCAGCTAGCCCGTCCACGCATTGAGGAGTGCAGGGGCTGTGCACTGACTCTGGGGCAGGTGGGGGCAGGAGCTCCAGTGTGCTTTTCCTCCTCCCCGTGCCCCATAGAGGAACGCTGCGCACAGGATCCCCCATTCTGGGCGACTGCGCAGCATTAGGCTCTCGAGTGCCTCCGGATCACCGCTTTGAAAGCAGAGTGAAAGGGAACCTTCCCCTTTTGCTCCAGCTAGCTAGCTGGCCCAAGCATTCAAGCGACCTCCGGAACACAGCTCTCGCAGGCCTTCGGTGCCATGCCAGGGGCACGCAGTGCAGAGCGTGAAGCTGCAAGGAAAACACTCTTTTCCTGGTGTCCGTTCCGGGTACCCTTTTACTTACCCGCCCGCCCTTTCTCTAGGCCACGCAGAGACTAGCCATGACATGCTGTCTCGAAGAGGTAGAGCTTCCCCTGAACTCTCCTACGCTTAGAGACGGCGCGAGGACACGTAACCTTCCTGGAGCCTGAAGTCCCGTAGACTCCTCACACACTGCACAACTCCCTGCTGGGAGATGAAACCGGGGAAGTGCCAGAGTGCTCCTTCGGTCTCTTTTCGCTCGCCTGCAACTACACGCACTAGGGCAGTTTTGAAGTTTCGGATTCGGAAGCTCTGCGAACAGTGGCAATTCTCAGCAACAAAGGGCAGCCCCAGCCTCAAAGCTGCCGGAAAGCAGAGGGCTGCTGTCAGTCTTCAGTGCTGGAGTGCCCCCCGTGGTTAGGAAAAGGGCGCTCTCCTGAGAGCAACACGGTGCTTGCCTGTCCTTGCAGGAGGCATCGCCAAGGCGCCAGTGCTGAAGGGAACACGACTGTGCCGGGCAGGCTCATAGTGAGGCCCAGGGACTGCATGCACAAGCTTGGGCGTGCAGCCTTTCCCGTGAAAACGTAGTCCACGCAGGGCCTTCACGCTAGTGAGCTTTCCAGGTCTCCTAGGCCTCCTGCCTCCTAGGCCCCTCCCGTGGAGGAAGACTGCATCGCGAACGTCTCTTCCAAGGGCGACTTCACAACGTCCAGGGACCTTGGGCCTCCGGATGGCAGCTCGTAAGGCGGAGAGAAAGGCGACACACTGCTTCCTTCGTGGCAGAGCTAGACGTCCGAGCTTGCTAACGGCCGCCCGAACACAGGTCCGGCAGGTCTTTTAGGTGTACGGCCAGTGGTTGCCAGCGCTGAAGCTGGGCGGCAATGAAGCAACCCTCTCGGTGGGCTTTCGAATGGGAGCCCTTGCTTGCTGTCTCCCTACGCCAAGCAGACAGTTGCCTTTCGAAGCAGCCTGGCCAAGGCACACTGCTCCCCTGAAGCACCCACTAGCTTTTGGCAAGGCGTACGGACGGCGAGGCCTAGCCCAAGGCACTAAGTACGTCACGCTAGTCTCCCCGTCCCGTGCAGAATTGCCCTGGTACGGCGTCTTAACAGGGACGGGCAGGGTGCCGCTTGAGACTCTTGGCCTCTGTCAGAAACTACCTGGACTCTGCAGGGCGCCACTCTGATGCCGGTGACCTAGTGAGCAAAGAAAGCCCTCTTTCCCCCGCTGGAGAGCAGGCTACGTGCAGCGTCCAAGTTTCCTGCGGGAGAGTGCGGCTGCCTGTGTGGGCTTCACTTCTGGAAGGCCTGTGTGGAGCGACGAGAGAGGCTTCCTAGAGAAAGGGAAGGTGTCCTGTGCCCTGCAGGAGGCATCCCAGAGCCCTCATCGCCAAAGGGAAAGCTAGAGCCCTCCACAGGGTTCCAAGTGTCCTTCAGCTAGCCCGTCCACGCATTGAGGAGTGCAGGGGCTGTGCACTGACTCTGGGGCAGGTGGGGGCAGGAGCTCCAGTGTGCTTTTCCTCCTCCCCGTGCCCCATAGAGGAACGCTGCGCACAGGATCCCCCATTCTGGGCGACTGCGCAGCATTAGGCTCTCGAGTGCCTCCGGATCACCGCTTTGAAAGCAGAGTGAAAGGGAACCTTCCCCTTTTGCTCCAGCTAGCTAGCTGGCCCAAGCATTCAAGCGACCTCCGGAACACAGCTCTCGCAGGCCTTCGGTGCCATGCCAGGGGCACGCAGTGCAGAGCGTGAAGCTGCAAGGAAAACACTCTTTTCCTGGTGTCCGTTCCGGGTACCCTTTTACTTACCCGCCCGCCCTTTCTCTAGGCCACGCAGAGACTAGCCATGACATGCTGTCTCGAAGAGGTAGAGCTTCCCCTGAACTCTCCTACGCTTAGAGACGGCGCGAGGACACGTAACCTTCCTGGAGCCTGAAGTCCCGTAGACTCCTCACACACTGCACAACTCCCTGCTGGGAGATGAAACCGGGGAAGTGCCAGAGTGCTCCTTCGGTCTCTTTTCGCTCGCCTGCAACTACACGCACTAGGGCAGTTTTGAAGTTTCGGATTCGGAAGCTCTGCGAACAGTGGCAATTCTCAGCAACAAAGGGCAGCCCCAGCCTCAAAGCTGCCGGAAAGCAGAGGGCTGCTGTCAGTCTTCAGTGCTGGAGTGCCCCCCGTGGTTAGGAAAAGGGCGCTCTCCTGAGAGCAACACGGTGCTTGCCTGTCCTTGCAGGAGGCATCGCCAAGGCGCCAGTGCTAAAGGGAACACGACTGTGCCGGGCAGGCTCATAGTGAGGCCCAGGGACTGCATGCACAAGCTTGGGCGTGCAGCATTTCCCGTGAAAACGTAGTCCACGCAGGGCCTTCACGCTAGTGAGCTTTCCAGGTCTCCTAGGCCTCCTGCCTCCTAGGCCCCTCCCGTGGAGGAAGACTGCATCGCGAACGTCTCTTCCAAGGGCGACTTCACAACGTCCAGGGACCTTGGGCCTCCGGATGGCAGCTCGTAAGGCGGAGAGAAAGGCGACACACTGCTTCCTTCGTGGCAGAGCTAGACGTCCGAGCTTGCTAACGGCCGCCCGAACACAGGTCCGGCAGGTCTTTTAGGTGTACGGCCAGTGGTTGCCAGCGCTGAAGCTGGGCGGCAATGAAGCAACCCTCTCGGTGGGCTTTCGAATGGGAGCCCTTGCTTGCTGTCTCCCTACGCCAAGCAGACAGTTGCCTTTCGAAGCAGCCTGGCCAAGGCACACTGCTCCCCTGAAGCACCCACTAGCTTTTGGCAAGGCGTACGGACGGCGAGGCCTAGCCCAAGGCACTAAGTACGTCACGCTAGTCTCCCCGTCCCGTGCAGAATTGCCCTGGTACGGCGTCTTAACAGGGACGGGCAGGGTGCCGCTTGAGACTCTTGGCCTCGGTCAGAAACTACCTGGACTCTGCAGGGCGCCACTCTGATGCCGGTGACCTAGTGAGCAAAGAAAGCCCTCTTTCCCCCGCTGGAGAGCAGGCTACGTGCAGCGTCCAAGTTTCCTGCGGGAGAGTGTGGCTGCCTGTGTGGGCTTCACTTCTGGAAGGCCTGTGTGGAGCGACGAGAGAGGCTTCCTAGAGAAAGGGAAGGTGTCCTGTGCCCTGCAGGAGGCATCCCAGAGCCCTCATCGCCAAAGGGAAAGCTAGAGCCCTCCACAGGGTTCCAAGTGTCCTTCAGCTAGCCCGTCCACGCATTGAGGAGTGCAGGGGCTGTGCACTGACTCTGGGGCAGGTGGGGGCAGGAGCTCCAGTGTGCTTTTCCTCCTCCCCGTGCCCCATAGAGGAACGCTGCGCACAGGATCCCCCATTCTGGGCGACTGCGCAGCATTAGGCTCTCGAGTGCCTCCGGATCACCGCTTTGAAAGCAGAGTGAAAGGGAACCTTCCCCTTTTGCTCCAGCTAGCTAGCTGGCCCAAGCATTCAAGCGACCTCCGGAACACAGCTCTCGCAGGCCTTCGGTGCCATGCCAGGGGCACGCAGTGCAGAGCGTGAAGCTGCAAGGAAAACACTCTTTTCCTGGTGTCCGTTCCGGGTACCCTTTTACTTACCCGCCCGCCCTTTCTCTAGGCCACGCAGAGACTAGCCATGACATGCTGTCTCGAAGAGGTAGAGCTTCCCCTGAACTCTCCTACGCTTAGAGACGGCGCGAGGACACGTAACCTTCCTGGAGCCTGAAGTCCCGTAGACTCCTCACACACTGCACAACTCCCTGCTGGGAGATGAAACCGGGGAAGTGCCAGAGTGCTCCTTCGGTCTCTTTTCGCTCGCCTGCAACTACACGCACTAGGGCAGTTTTGAAGTTTCGGATTCGGAAGCTCTGCGAACAGTGGCAATTCTCAGCAACAAAGGGCAGCCCCAGCCTCAAAGCTGCCGGAAAGCAGAGGGCTGCTGTCAGTCTTCAGTGCTGGAGTGCCCCCCGTGGTTAGGAAAAGGGCGCTCTCCTGAGAGCAACACGGTGCTTGCCTGTCCTTGCAGGAGGCATCGCCAAGGCGCCAGTGCTAAAGGGAACACGACTGTGCCGGGCAGGCTCATAGTGAGGCCCAGGGACTGCATGCACAAGCTTGGGCGTGCAGCATTTCCCGTGAAAACGTAGTCCACGCAGGGCCTTCACGCTAGTGAGCTTTCCAGGTCTCCTAGGCCTCCTGCCTCCTAGGCCCCTCCCGTGGAGGAAGACTGCATCGCGAACGTCTCTTCCAAGGGCGACTTCACAACGTCCAGGGACCTTGGGCCTCCGGATGGCAGCTCGTAAGGCGGAGAGAAAGGCGACACACTGCTTCCTTCGTGGCAGAGCTAGACGTCCGAGCTTGCTAACGGCCGCCCGAACACAGGTCCGGCAGGTCTTTTAGGTGTACGGCCAGTGGTTGCCAGCGCTGAAGCTGGGCGGCAATGAAGCAACCCTCTCGGTGGGCTTTCGAATGGGAGCCCTTGCTTGCTGTCTCCCTACGCCAAGCAGACAGTTGCCTTTCGAAGCAGCCTGGCCAAGGCACACTGCTCCCCTGAAGCACCCACTAGCTTTTGGCAAGGCGTACGGACGGCGAGGCCTAGCCCAAGGCACTAAGTACGTCACGCTAGTCTCCCCGTCCCGTGCAGAATTGCCCTGGTACGGCGTCTTAACAGGGACGGGCAGGGTGCCGCTTGAGACTCTTGGCCTCTGTCAGAAACTACCTGGACTCTGCAGGGCGCCACTCTGATGCCGGTGACCTAGTGAGCAAAGAAAGCCCTCTTTCCCCCGCTGGAGAGCAGGCTACGTGCAGCGTCCAAGTTTCCTGCGGGAGAGTGTGGCTGCCTGTGTGGGCTTCACTTCTGGAAGGCCTGTGTGGAGCGACGAGAGAGGCTTCCTAGAGAAAGGGAAGGTGTCCTGTGCCCTGCAGGAGGCATCCCAGAGCCCTCATCGCCAAAGGGAAAGCTAGAGCCCTCCACAGGGTTCCAAGTGTCCTTCAGCTAGCCCGTCCACGCATTGAGGAGTGCAGGGGCTGTGCACTGACTCTGGGGCAGGTGGGGGCAGGAGCTCCAGTGTGCTTTTCCTCCTCCCCGTGCCCCATAGAGGAACGCTGCGCACAGGATCCCCCATTCTGGGCGACTGCGCAGCATTAGGCTCTCGAGTGCCTCCGGATCACCGCTTTGAAAGCAGAGTGAAAGGGAACCTTCCCCTTTTGCTCCAGCTAGCTAGCTGGCCCAAGCATTCAAGCGACCTCCGGAACACAGCTCTCGCAGGCCTTCGGTGCCATGCCAGGGGCACGCAGTGCAGAGCGTGAAGCTGCAAGGAAAACACTCTTTTCCTGGTGTCCGTTCCGGGTACCCTTTTACTTACCCGCCCGCCCTTTCTCTAGGCCACGCAGAGACTAGCCATGACATGCTGTCTCGAAGAGGTAGAGCTTCCCCTGAACTCTCCTACGCTTAGAGACGGCGCGAGGACACGTAACCTTCCTGGAGCCTGAAGTCCCGTAGACTCCTCACACACTGCACAACTCCCTGCTGGGAGATGAAACCGGGGAAGTGCCAGAGTGCTCCTTCGGTCTCTTTTCGCTCGCCTGCAACTACACGCACTAGGGCAGTTTTGAAGTTTCGGATTCGGAAGCTCTGCGAACAGTGGCAATTCTCAGCAACAAAGGGCAGCCCCAGCCTCAAAGCTGCCGGAAAGCAGAGGGCTGCTGTCAGTCTTCAGTGCTGGAGTGCCCCCCGTGGTTAGGAAAAGGGCGCTCTCCTGAGAGCAACACGGTGCTTGCCTGTCCTTGCAGGAGGCATCGCCAAGGCGCCAGTGCTAAAGGGAACACGACTGTGCCGGGCAGGCTCATAGTGAGGCCCAGGGACTGCATGCACAAGCTTGGGCGTGCAGCATTTCCCGTGAAAACGTAGTCCACGCAGGGCCTTCACGCTAGTGAGCTTTCCAGGTCTCCTAGGCCTCCTGCCTCCTAGGCCCCTCCCGTGGAGGAAGACTGCATCGCGAACGTCTCTTCCAAGGGCGACTTCACAACGTCCAGGGACCTTGGGCCTCCGGATGGCAGCTCGTAAGGCGGAGAGAAAGGCGACACACTGCTTCCTTCGTGGCAGAGCTAGACGTCCGAGCTTGCTAACGGCCGCCCGAACACAGGTCCGGCAGGTCTTTTAGGTGTACGGCCAGTGGTTGCCAGCGCTGAAGCTGGGCGGCAATGAAGCAACCCTCTCGGTGGGCTTTCGAATGGGAGCCCTTGCTTGCTGTCTCCCTACGCCAAGCAGACAGTTGCCTTTCGAAGCAGCCTGGCCAAGGCACACTGCTCCCCTGAAGCACCCACTAGCTTTTGGCAAGGCGTACGGACGGCGAGGCCTAGCCCAAGGCACTAAGTACGTCACGCTAGTCTCCCCGTCCCGTGCAGAATTGCCCTGGTACGGCGTCTTAACAGGGACGGGCAGGGTGCCGCTTGAGACTCTTGGCCTCTGTCAGAAACTACCTGGACTCTGCAGGGCGCCACTCTGATGCCGGTGACCTAGTGAGCAAAGAAAGCCCTCTTTCCCCCGCTGGAGAGCAGGCTACGTGCAGCGTCCAAGTTTCCTGCGGGAGAGTGTGGCTGCCTGTGTGGGCTTCACTTCTGGAAGGCCTGTGTGGAGCGACGAGAGAGGCTTCCTAGAGAAAGGGAAGGTGTCCTGTGCCCTGCAGGAGGCATCCCAGAGCCCTCATCGCCAAAGGGAAAGCTAGAGCCCTCCACAGGGTTCCAAGTGTCCTTCAGCTAGCCCGTCCACGCATTGAGGAGTGCAGGGGCTGTGCACTGACTCTGGGGCAGGTGGGGGCAGGAGCTCCAGTGTGCTTTTCCTCCTCCCCGTGCCCCATAGAGGAACGCTGCGCACAGGATCCCCCATTCTGGGCGACTGCGCAGCATTAGGCTCTCGAGTGCCTCCGGATCACCGCTTTGAAAGCAGAGTGAAAGGGAACCTTCCCCTTTTGCTCCAGCTAGCTAGCTGGCCCAAGCATTCAAGCGACCTCCGGAACACAGCTCTCGCAGGCCTTCGGTGCCATGCCAGGGGCACGCAGTGCAGAGCGTGAAGCTGCAAGGAAAACACTCTTTTCCTGGTGTCCGTTCCGGGTACCCTTTTACTTACCCGCCCGCCCTTTCTCTAGGCCACGCAGAGACTAGCCATGACATGCTGTCTCGAAGAGGTAGAGCTTCCCCTGAACTCTCCTACGCTTAGAGACGGCGCGAGGACACGTAACCTTCCTGGAGCCTGAAGTCCCGTAGACTCCTCACACACTGCACAACTCCCTGCTGGGAGATGAAACCGGGGAAGTGCCAGAGTGCTCCTTCGGTCTCTTTTCGCTCGCCTGCAACTACACGCACTAGGGCAGTTTTGAAGTTTCGGATTCGGAAGCTCTGCGAACAGTGGCAATTCTCAGCAACAAAGGGCAGCCCCAGCCTCAAAGCTGCCGGAAAGCAGAGGGCTGCTGTCAGTCTTCAGTGCTGGAGTGCCCCCCGTGGTTAGGAAAAGGGCGCTCTCCTGAGAGCAACACGGTGCTTGCCTGTCCTTGCAGGAGGCATCGCCAAGGCGCCAGTGCTAAAGGGAACACGACTGTGCCGGGCAGGCTCATAGTGAGGCCCAGGGACTGCATGCACAAGCTTGGGCGTGCAGCATTTCCCGTGAAAACGTAGTCCACGCAGGGCCTTCACGCTAGTGAGCTTTCCAGGTCTCCTAGGCCTCCTGCCTCCTAGGCCCCTCCCGTGGAGGAAGACTGCATCGCGAACGTCTCTTCCAAGGGCGACTTCACAACGTCCAGGGACCTTGGGCCTCCGGATGGCAGCTCGTAAGGCGGAGAGAAAGGCGACACACTGCTTCCTTCGTGGCAGAGCTAGACGTCCGAGCTTGCTAACGGCCGCCCGAACACAGGTCCGGCAGGTCTTTTAGGTGTACGGCCAGTGGTTGCCAGCGCTGAAGCTGGGCGGCAATGAAGCAACCCTCTCGGTGGGCTTTCGAATGGGAGCCCTTGCTTGCTGTCTCCCTACGCCAAGCAGACAGTTGCCTTTCGAAGCAGCCTGGCCAAGGCACACTGCTCCCCTGAAGCACCCACTAGCTTTTGGCAAGGCGTACGGACGGCGAGGCCTAGCCCAAGGCACTAAGTACGTCACGCTAGTCTCCCCGTCCCGTGCAGAATTGCCCTGGTACGGCGTCTTAACAGGGACGGGCAGGGTGCCGCTTGAGACTCTTGGCCTCTGTCAGAAACTACCTGGACTCTGCAGGGCGCCACTCTGATGCCGGTGACCTAGTGAGCAAAGAAAGCCCTCTTTCCCCCGCTGGAGAGCAGGCTACGTGCAGCGTCCAAGTTTCCTGCGGGAGAGTGTGGCTGCCTGTGTGGGCTTCACTTCTGGAAGGCCTGTGTGGAGCGACGAGAGAGGCTTCCTAGAGAAAGGGAAGGTGTCCTGTGCCCTGCAGGAGGCATCCCAGAGCCCTCATCGCCAAAGGGAAAGCTAGAGCCCTCCACAGGGTTCCAAGTGTCCTTCAGCTAGCCCGTCCACGCATTGAGGAGTGCAGGGGCTGTGCACTGACTCTGGGGCAGGTGGGGGCAGGAGCTCCAGTGTGCTTTTCCTCCTCCCCGTGCCCCATAGAGGAACGCTGCGCACAGGATCCCCCATTCTGGGCGACTGCGCAGCATTAGGCTCTCGAGTGCCTCCGGATCACCGCTTTGAAAGCAGAGTGAAAGGGAACCTTCCCCTTTTGCTCCAGCTAGCTAGCTGGCCCAAGCATTCAAGCGACCTCCGGAACACAGCTCTCGCAGGCCTTCGGTGCCATGCCAGGGGCACGCAGTGCAGAGCGTGAAGCTGCAAGGAAAACACTCTTTTCCTGGTGTCCGTTCCGGGTACCCTTTTACTTACCCGCCCGCCCTTTCTCTAGGCCACGCAGAGACTAGCCATGACATGCTGTCTCGAAGAGGTAGAGCTTCCCCTGAACTCTCCTACGCTTAGAGACGGCGCGAGGACACGTAACCTTCCTGGAGCCTGAAGTCCCGTAGACTCCTCACACACTGCACAACTCCCTGCTGGGAGATGAAACCGGGGAAGTGCCAGAGTGCTCCTTCGGTCTCTTTTCGCTCGCCTGCAACTACACGCACTAGGGCAGTTTTGAAGTTTCGGATTCGGAAGCTCTGCGAACAGTGGCAATTCTCAGCAACAAAGGGCAGCCCCAGCCTCAAAGCTGCCGGAAAGCAGAGGGCTGCTGTCAGTCTTCAGTGCTGGAGTGCCCCCCGTGGTTAGGAAAAGGGCGCTCTCCTGAGAGCAACACGGTGCTTGCCTGTCCTTGCAGGAGGCATCGCCAAGGCGCCAGTGCTAAAGGGAACACGACTGTGCCGGGCAGGCTCATAGTGAGGCCCAGGGACTGCATGCACAAGCTTGGGCGTGCAGCATTTCCCGTGAAAACGTAGTCCACGCAGGGCCTTCACGCTAGTGAGCTTTCCAGGTCTCCTAGGCCTCCTGCCTCCTAGGCCCCTCCCGTGGAGGAAGACTGCATCGCGAACGTCTCTTCCAAGGGCGACTTCACAACGTCCAGGGACCTTGGGCCTCCGGATGGCAGCTCGTAAGGCGGAGAGAAAGGCGACACACTGCTTCCTTCGTGGCAGAGCTAGACGTCCGAGCTTGCTAACGGCCGCCCGAACACAGGTCCGGCAGGTCTTTTAGGTGTACGGCCAGTGGTTGCCAGCGCTGAAGCTGGGCGGCAATGAAGCAACCCTCTCGGTGGGCTTTCGAATGGGAGCCCTTGCTTGCTGTCTCCCTACGCCAAGCAGACAGTTGCCTTTCGAAGCAGCCTGGCCAAGGCACACTGCTCCCCTGAAGCACCCACTAGCTTTTGGCAAGGCGTACGGACGGCGAGGCCTAGCCCAAGGCACTAAGTACGTCACGCTAGTCTCCCCGTCCCGTGCAGAATTGCCCTGGTACGGCGTCTTAACAGGGACGGGCAGGGTGCCGCTTGAGACTCTTGGCCTCTGTCAGAAACTACCTGGACTCTGCAGGGCGCCACTCTGATGCCGGTGACCTAGTGAGCAAAGAAAGCCCTCTTTCCCCCGCTGGAGAGCAGGCTACGTGCAGCGTCCAAGTTTCCTGCGGGAGAGTGTGGCTGCCTGTGTGGGCTTCACTTCTGGAAGGCCTGTGTGGAGCGACGAGAGAGGCTTCCTAGAGAAAGGGAAGGTGTCCTGTGCCCTGCAGGAGGCATCCCAGAGCCCTCATCGCCAAAGGGAAAGCTAGAGCCCTCCACAGGGTTCCAAGTGTCCTTCAGCTAGCCCGTCCACGCATTGAGGAGTGCAGGGGCTGTGCACTGACTCTGGGGCAGGTGGGGGCAGGAGCTCCAGTGTGCTTTTCCTCCTCCCCGTGCCCCATAGAGGAACGCTGCGCACAGGATCCCCCATTCTGGGCGACTGCGCAGCATTAGGCTCTCGAGTGCCTCCGGATCACCGCTTTGAAAGCAGAGTGAAAGGGAACCTTCCCCTTTTGCTCCAGCTAGCTAGCTGGCCCAAGCATTCAAGCGACCTCCGGAACACAGCTCTCGCAGGCCTTCGGTGCCATGCCAGGGGCACGCAGTGCAGAGCGTGAAGCTGCAAGGAAAACACTCTTTTCCTGGTGTCCGTTCCGGGTACCCTTTTACTTACCCGCCCGCCCTTTCTCTAGGCCACGCAGAGACTAGCCATGACATGCTGTCTCGAAGAGGTAGAGCTTCCCCTGAACTCTCCTACGCTTAGAGACGGCGCGAGGACACGTAACCTTCCTGGAGCCTGAAGTCCCGTAGACTCCTCACACACTGCACAACTCCCTGCTGGGAGATGAAACCGGGGAAGTGCCAGAGTGCTCCTTCGGTCTCTTTTCGCTCGCCTGCAACTACACGCACTAGGGCAGTTTTGATGTTTCGGATTCGGAAGCTCTGCGAACAGTGGCAATTCTCAGCAACAAAGGGCAGCCCCAGCCTCAAAGCTGCCGGAAAGCAGAGGGCTGCTGTCAGTCTTCAGTGCTGGAGTGCCCCCCGTGGTTAGGAAAAGGGCGCTCTCCTGAGAGCAACACGGTGCTTGCCTGTCCTTGCAGGAGGCATCGCCAAGGCGCCAGTGCTAAAGGGAACACGACTGTGCCGGGCAGGCTCATAGTGAGGCCCAGGGACTGCATGCACAAGCTTGGGCGTGCAGCATTTCCCGTGAAAACGTAGTCCACGCAGGGCCTTCACGCTAGTGAGCTTTCCAGGTCTCCTAGGCCTCCTGCCTCCTAGGCCCCTCCCGTGGAGGAAGACTGCATCGCGAACGTCTCTTCCAAGGGCGACTTCACAACGTCCAGGGACCTTGGGCCTCCGGATGGCAGCTCGTAAGGCGGAGAGAAAGGCGACACACTGCTTCCTTCGTGGCAGAGCTAGACGTCCGAGCTTGCTAACGGCCGCCCGAACACAGGTCCGGCAGGTCTTTTAGGTGTACGGCCAGTGGTTGCCAGCGCTGAAGCTGGGCGGCAATGAAGCAACCCTCTCGGTGGGCTTTCGAATGGGAGCCCTTGCTTGCTGTCTCCCTACGCCAAGCAGACAGTTGCCTTTCGAAGCAGCCTGGCCAAGGCACACTGCTCCCCTGAAGCACCCACTAGCTTTTGGCAAGGCGTACGGACGGCGAGGCCTAGCCCAAGGCACTAAGTACGTCACGCTAGTCTCCCCGTCCCGTGCAGAATTGCCCTGGTACGGCGTCTTAACAGGGACGGGCAGGGTGCCGCTTGAGACTCTTGGCCTCTGTCAGAAACTACCTGGACTCTGCAGGGCGCCACTCTGATGCCGGTGACCTAGTGAGCAAAGAAAGCCCTCTTTCCCCCGCTGGAGAGCAGGCTACGTGCAGCGTCCAAGTTTCCTGCGGGAGAGTGTGGCTGCCTGTGTGGGCTTCACTTCTGGAAGGCCTGTGTGGAGCGACGAGAGAGGCTTCCTAGAGAAAGGGAACGTGTCCTGTGCCCTGCAGGAGGCATCCCAGAGCCCTCATCGCCAAAGGGAAAGCTAGAGCCCTCCACAGGGTTCCAAGTGTCCTTCAGCTAGCCCGTCCACGCATTGAGGAGTGCAGGGGCTGTGCACTGACTCTGGGGCAGGTGGGGGCAGGAGCTCCAGTGTGCTTTTCCTCCTCCCCGTGCCCCATAGAGGAACGCTGCGCACAGGATCCCCCATTCTGGGCGACTGCGCAGCATTAGGCTCTCGAGTGCCTCCGGATCACCGCTTTGAAAGCAGAGTGAAAGGGAACCTTCCCCTTTTGCTCCAGCTAGCTAGCTGGCCCAAGCATTCAAGCGACCTCCGGAACACAGCTCTCGCAGGCCTTCGGTGCCATGCCAGGGGCACGCAGTGCAGAGCGTGAAGCTGCAAGGAAAACACTCTTTTCCTGGTGTCCGTTCCGGGTACCCTTTTACTTACCCGCCCGCCCTTTCTCTAGGCCACGCAGAGACTAGCCATGACATGCTGTCTCGAAGAGGTAGAGCTTCCCCTGAACTCTCCTACGCTTAGAGACGGCGCGAGGACACGTAACCTTCCTGGAGCCTGAAGTCCCGTAGACTCCTCACACACTGCACAACTCCCTGCTGGGAGATGAAACCGGGGAAGTGCCAGAGTGCTCCTTCGGTCTCTTTTCGCTCGCCTGCAACTACACGCACTAGGGCAGTTTTGATGTTTCGGATTCGGAAGCTCTGCGAACAGTGGCAATTCTCAGCAACAAAGGGCAGCCCCAGCCTCAAAGCTGCCGGAAAGCAGAGGGCTGCTGTCAGTCTTCAGTGCTGGAGTGCCCCCCGTGGTTAGGAAAAGGGCGCTCTCCTGAGAGCAACACGGTGCTTGCCTGTCCTTGCAGGAGGCATCGCCAAGGCGCCAGTGCTAAAGGGAACACGACTGTGCCGGGCAGGCTCATAGTGAGGCCCAGGGACTGCATGCACAAGCTTGGGCGTGCAGCATTTCCCGTGAAAACGTAGTCCACGCAGGGCCTTCACGCTAGTGAGCTTTCCAGGTCTCCTAGGCCTCCTGCCTCCTAGGCCCCTCCCGTGGAGGAAGACTGCATCGCGAACGTCTCTTCCAAGGGCGACTTCACAACGTCCAGGGACCTTGGGCCTCCGGATGGCAGCTCGTAAGGCGGAGAGAAAGGCGACACACTGCTTCCTTCGTGGCAGAGCTAGACGTCCGAGCTTGCTAACGGCCGCCCGAACACAGGTCCGGCAGGTCTTTTAGGTGTACGGCCAGTGGTTGCCAGCGCTGAAGCTGGGCGGCAATGAAGCAACCCTCTCGGTGGGCTTTCGAATGGGAGCCCTTGCTTGCTGTCTCCCTACGCCAAGCAGACAGTTGCCTTTCGAAGCAGCCTGGCCAAGGCACACTGCTCCCCTGAAGCACCCACTAGCTTTTGGCAAGGCGTACGGACGGCGAGGCCTAGCCCAAGGCACTAAGTACGTCACGCTAGTCTCCCCGTCCCGTGCAGAATTGCCCTGGTACGGCGTCTTAACAGGGACGGGCAGGGTGCCGCTTGAGACTCTTGGCCTCTGTCAGAAACTACCTGGACTCTGCAGGGCGCCACTCTGATGCCGGTGACCTAGTGAGCAAAGAAAGCCCTCTTTCCCCCGCTGGAGAGCAGGCTACGTGCAGCGTCCAAGTTTCCTGCGGGAGAGTGTGGCTGCCTGTGTGGGCTTCACTTCTGGAAGGCCTGTGTGGAGCGACGAGAGAGGCTTCCTAGAGAAAGGGAACGTGTCCTGTGCCCTGCAGGAGGCATCCCAGAGCCCTCATCGCCAAAGGGAAAGCTAGAGCCCTCCACAGGGTTCCAAGTGTCCTTCAGCTAGCCCGTCCACGCATTGAGGAGTGCAGGGGCTGTGCACTGACTCTGGGGCAGGTGGGGGCAGGAGCTCCAGTGTGCTTTTCCTCCTCCCCGTGCCCCATAGAGGAACGCTGCGCACAGGATCCCCCATTCTGGGCGACTGCGCAGCATTAGGCTCTCGAGTGCCTCCGGATCACCGCTTTGAAAGCAGAGTGAAAGGGAACCTTCCCCTTTTGCTCCAGCTAGCTAGCTGGCCCAAGCATTCAAGCGACCTCCGGAACACAGCTCTCGCAGGCCTTCGGTGCCATGCCAGGGGCACGCAGTGCAGAGCGTGAAGCTGCAAGGAAAACACTCTTTTCCTGGTGTCCCTTCCGGGTACCCTTTTACTTACCCGCCCGCCCTTTCTCTAGGCCACGCAGAGACTAGCCATGACATGCTGTCTCGAAGAGGTAGAGCTTCCCCTGAACTCTCCTACGCTTAGAGACGGCGCGAGGACACGTAACCTTCCTGGAGCCTGAAGTCCCGTAGACTCCTCACACACTGCACAACTCCCTGCTGGGAGATGAAACCGGGGAAGTGCCAGAGTGCTCCTTCGGTCTCTTTTCGCTCGCCTGCAACTACACGCACTAGGGCAGTTTTGATGTTTCGGATTCGGAAGCTCTGCGAACAGTGGCAATTCTCAGCAACAAAGGGCAGCCCCAGCCTCAAAGCTGCCGGAAAGCAGAGGGCTGCTGTCAGTCTTCAGTGCTGGAGTGCCCCCCGTGGTTAGGAAAAGGGCGCTCTCCTGAGAGCAACACGGTGCTTGCCTGTCCTTGCAGGAGGCATCGCCAAGGCGCCAGTGCTAAAGGGAACACGACTGTGCCGGGCAGGCTCATAGTGAGGCCCAGGGACTGCATGCACAAGCTTGGGCGTGCAGCATTTCCCGTGAAAACGTAGTCCACGCAGGGCCTTCACGCTAGTGAGCTTTCCAGGTCTCCTAGGCCTCCTGCCTCCTAGGCCCCTCCCGTGGAGGAAGACTGCATCGCGAACGTCTCTTCCAAGGGCGACTTCACAACGTCCAGGGACCTTGGGCCTCCGGATGGCAGCTCGTAAGGCGGAGAGAAAGGCGACACACTGCTTCCTTCGTGGCAGAGCTAGACGTCCGAGCTTGCTAACGGCCGCCCGAACACAGGTCCGGCAGGTCTTTTAGGTGTACGGCCAGTGGTTGCCAGCGCTGAAGCTGGGCGGCAATGAAGCAACCCTCTCGGTGGGCTTTCGAATGGGAGCCCTTGCTTGCTGTCTCCCTACGCCAAGCAGACAGTTGCCTTTCGAAGCAGCCTGGCCAAGGCACACTGCTCCCCTGAAGCACCCACTAGCTTTTGGCAAGGCGTACGGACGGCGAGGCCTAGCCCAAGGCACTAAGTACGTCACGCTAGTCTCCCCGTCCCGTGCAGAATTGCCCTGGTACGGCGTCTTAACAGGGACGGGCAGGGTGCCGCTTGAGACTCTTGGCCTCTGTCAGAAACTACCTGGACTCTGCAGGGCGCCACTCTGATGCCGGTGACCTAGTGAGCAAAGAAAGCCCTCTTTCCCCCGCTGGAGAGCAGGCTACGTGCAGCGTCCAAGTTTCCTGCGGGAGAGTGTGGCTGCCTGTGTGGGCTTCACTTCTGGAAGGCCTGTGTGGAGCGACGAGAGAGGCTTCCTAGAGAAAGGGAACGTGTCCTGTGCCCTGCAGGAGGCATCCCAGAGCCCTCATCGCCAAAGGGAAAGCTAGAGCCCTCCACAGGGTTCCAAGTGTCCTTCAGCTAGCCCGTCCACGCATTGAGGAGTGCAGGGGCTGTGCACTGACTCTGGGGCAGGTGGGGGCAGGAGCTCCAGTGTGCTTTTCCTCCTCCCCGTGCCCCATAGAGGAACGCTGCGCACAGGATCCCCCATTCTGGGCGACTGCGCAGCATTAGGCTCTCGAGTGCCTCCGGATCACCGCTTTGAAAGCAGAGTGAAAGGGAACCTTCCCCTTTTGCTCCAGCTAGCTAGCTGGCCCAAGCATTCAAGCGACCTCCGGAACACAGCTCTCGCAGGCCTTCGGTGCCATGCCAGGGGCACGCAGTGCAGAGCGTGAAGCTGCAAGGAAAACACTCTTTTCCTGGTGTCCCTTCCGGGTACCCTTTTACTTACCCGCCCGCCCTTTCTCTAGGCCACGCAGAGACTAGCCATGACATGCTGTCTCGAAGAGGTAGAGCTTCCCCTGAACTCTCCTACGCTTAGAGACGGCGCGAGGACACGTAACCTTCCTGGAGCCTGAAGTCCCGTAGACTCCTCACACACTGCACAACTCCCTGCTGGGAGATGAAACCGGGGAAGTGCCAGAGTGCTCCTTCGGTCTCTTTTCGCTCGCCTGCAACTACACGCACTAGGGCAGTTTTGATGTTTCGGATTCGGAAGCTCTGCGAACAGTGGCAATTCTCAGCAACAAAGGGCAGCCCCAGCCTCAAAGCTGCCGGAAAGCAGAGGGCTGCTGTCAGTCTTCAGTGCTGGAGTGCCCCCCGTGGTTAGGAAAAGGGCGCTCTCCTGAGAGCAACACGGTGCTTGCCTGTCCTTGCAGGAGGCATCGCCAAGGCGCCAGTGCTAAAGGGAACACGACTGTGCCGGGCAGGCTCATAGTGAGGCCCAGGGACTGCATGCACAAGCTTGGGCGTGCAGCATTTCCCGTGAAAACGTAGTCCACGCAGGGCCTTCACGCTAGTGAGCTTTCCAGGTCTCCTAGGCCTCCTGCCTCCTAGGCCCCTCCCGTGGAGGAAGACTGCATCGCGAACGTCTCTTCCAAGGGCGACTTCACAACGTCCAGGGACCTTGGGCCTCCGGATGGCAGCTCGTAAGGCGGAGAGAAAGGCGACACACTGCTTCCTTCGTGGCAGAGCTAGACGTCCGAGCTTGCTAACGGCCGCCCGAACACAGGTCCGGCAGGTCTTTTAGGTGTACGGCCAGTGGTTGCCAGCGCTGAAGCTGGGCGGCAATGAAGCAACCCTCTCGGTGGGCTTTCGAATGGGAGCCCTTGCTTGCTGTCTCCCTACGCCAAGCAGACAGTTGCCTTTCGAAGCAGCCTGGCCAAGGCACACTGCTCCCCTGAAGCACCCACTAGCTTTTGGCAAGGCGTACGGACGGCGAGGCCTAGCCCAAGGCACTAAGTACGTCACGCTAGTCTCCCCGTCCCGTGCAGAATTGCCCTGGTACGGCGTCTTAACAGGGACGGGCAGGGTGCCGCTTGAGACTCTTGGCCTCTGTCAGAAACTACCTGGACTCTGCAGGGCGCCACTCTGATGCCGGTGACCTAGTGAGCAAAGAAAGCCCTCTTTCCCCCGCTGGAGAGCAGGCTACGTGCAGCGTCCAAGTTTCCTGCGGGAGAGTGTGACTGCCTGTGTGGGCTTCACTTCTGGAAGGCCTGTGTGGAGCGACGAGAGAGGCTTCCTAGAGAAAGGGAACGTGTCCTGTGCCCTGCAGGAGGCATCCCAGAGCCCTCATCGCCAAAGGGAAAGCTAGAGCCCTCCACAGGGTTCCAAGTGTCCTTCAGCTAGCCCGTCCACGCATTGAGGAGTGCAGGGGCTGTGCACTGACTCTGGGGCAGGTGGGGGCAGGAGCTCCAGTGTGCTTTTCCTCCTCCCCGTGCCCCATAGAGGAACGCTGCGCACAGGATCCCCCATTCTGGGCGACTGCGCAGCATTAGGCTCTCGAGTGCCTCCGGATCACCGCTTTGAAAGCAGAGTGAAAGGGAACCTTCCCCTTTTGCTCCAGCTAGCTAGCTGGCCCAAGCATTCAAGCGACCTCCGGAACACAGCTCTCGCAGGCCTTCGGTGCCATGCCAGGGGCACGCAGTGCAGAGCGTGAAGCTGCAAGGAAAACACTCTTTTCCTGGTGTCCCTTCCGGGTACCCTTTTACTTACCCGCCCGCCCTTTCTCTAGGCCACGCAGAGACTAGCCATGACATGCTGTCTCGAAGAGGTAGAGCTTCCCCTGAACTCTCCTACGCTTAGAGACGGCGCGAGGACACGTAACCTTCCTGGAGCCTGAAGTCCCGTAGACTCCTCACACACTGCACAACTCCCTGCTGGGAGATGAAACCGGGGAAGTGCCAGAGTGCTCCTTCGGTCTCTTTTCGCTCGCCTGCAACTACACGCACTAGGGCAGTTTTGATGTTTCGGATTCGGAAGCTCTGCGAACAGTGGCAATTCTCAGCAACAAAGGGCAGCCCCAGCCTCAAAGCTGCCGGAAAGCAGAGGGCTGCTGTCAGTCTTCAGTGCTGGAGTGCCCCCCGTGGTTAGGAAAAGGGCGCTCTCCTGAGAGCAACACGGTGCTTGCCTGTCCTTGCAGGAGGCATCGCCAAGGCGCCAGTGCTAAAGGGAACACGACTGTGCCGGGCAGGCTCATAGTGAGGCCCAGGGAGTGCATGCACAAGCTTGGGCGTGCAGCATTTCCCGTGAAAACGTAGTCCACGCAGGGCCTTCACGCTAGTGAGCTTTCCAGGTCTCCTAGGCCTCCTGCCTCCTAGGCCCCTCCCGTGGAGGAAGACTGCATCGCGAACGTCTCTTCCAAGGGCGACTTCACAACGTCCAGGGACCTTGGGCCTCCGGATGGCAGCTCGTAAGGCGGAGAGAAAGGCGACACACTGCTTCCTTCGTGGCAGAGCTAGACGTCCGAGCTTGCTAACGGCCGCCCGAACACAGGTCCGGCAGGTCTTTTAGGTGTACGGCCAGTGGTTGCCAGCGCTGAAGCTGGGCGGCAATGAAGCAACCCTCTCGGTGGGCTTTCGAATGGGAGCCCTTGCTTGCTGTCTCCCTACGCCAAGCAGACAGTTGCCTTTCGAAGCAGCCTGGCCAAGGCACACTGCTCCCCTGAAGCACCCACTAGCTTTTGGCAAGGCGTACGGACGGCGAGGCCTAGCCCAAGGCACTAAGTACGTCACGCTAGTCTCCCCGTCCCGTGCAGAATTGCCCTGGTACGGCGTCTTAACAGGGACGGGCAGGGTGCCGCTTGAGACTCTTGGCCTCTGTCAGAAACTACCTGGACTCTGCAGGGCGCCACTCTGATGCCGGTGACCTAGTGAGCAAAGAAAGCCCTCTTTCCCCCGCTGGAGAGCAGGCTACGTGCAGCGTCCAAGTTTCCTGCGGGAGAGTGTGGCTGCCTGTGTGGGCTTCACTTCTGGAAGGCCTGTGTGGAGCGACGAGAGAGGCTTCCTAGAGAAAGGGAACGTGTCCTGTGCCCTGCAGGAGGCATCCCAGAGCCCTCATCGCCAAAGGGAAAGCTAGAGCCCTCCACAGGGTTCCAAGTGTCCTTCAGCTAGCCCGTCCACGCATTGAGGAGTGCAGGGGCTGTGCACTGACTCTGGGGCAGGTGGGGGCAGGAGCTCCAGTGTGCTTTTCCTCCTCCCCGTGCCCCATAGAGGAACGCTGCGCACAGGATCCCCCATTCTGGGCGACTGCGCAGCATTAGGCTCTCGAGTGCCTCCGGATCACCGCTTTGAAAGCAGAGTGAAAGGGAACCTTCTCCTTTTGCTCCAGCTAGCTAGCTGGCCCAAGCATTCAAGCGACCTCCGGAACACAGCTCTCGCAGGCCTTCGGTGCCATGCCAGGGGCACGCAGTGCAGAGCGTGAAGCTGCAAGGAAAACACTCTTTTCCTGGTGTCCGTTCCGGGTACCCTTTTACTTACCCGCCCGCCCTTTCTCTAGGCCACGCAGAGACTAGCCATGACATGCTGTCTCGAAGAGGTAGAGCTTCCCCTGAACTCTCCTACGCTTAGAGACGGCGCGAGGACACGTAACCTTCCTGGAGCCTGAAGTCCCGTAGACTCCTCACACACTGCACAACTCCCTGCTGGGAGATGAAACCGGGGAAGTGCCAGAGTGCTCCTTCGGTCTCTTTTCGCTCGCCTGCAACTAAACGCACTAGGGCAGTTTTGAAGTTTCGGATTCGGAAGCTCTGCGAACAGTGGCAATTCTCAGCAACAAAGGGCAGCCCCAGCCTCAAAGCTGCCGGAAAGCAGAGGGCTGCTGTCAGTCTTCAGTGCTGGAGTGCCCCCCGTGGTTAGGAAAAGGGCGCTCTCCTGAGAGCAACACGGTGCTTGCCTGTCCTTGCAGGAGGCATCGCCAAGGCGCCAGTGCTAAAGGGAACACGACTGTGCCGGGCAGGCTCATAGTGAGGCCCAGGGACTGCATGCACAAGCTTGGGCGTGCAGCATTTCCCGTGAAAACGTAGTCCACGCAGGGCCTTCACGCTAGTGAGCTTTCCAGGTCTCCTAGGCCTCCTGCCTCCTAGGCCCCTCCCGTGGAGGAAGACTGCATCGCGAACGTCTCTTCCAAGGGCGACTTCACAACGTCCAGGGACCTTGGGCCTCCGGATGGCAGCTCGTAAGGCGGAGAGAAAGGCGACACACTGCTTCCTTCGTGGCAGAGCTAGACGTCCGAGCTTGCTAACGGCCGCCCGAACACAGGTCCGGCAGGTCTTTTAGGTGTACGGCCAGTGGTTGCCAGCGCTGAAGCTGGGCGGCAATGAAGCAACCCTCTCGGTGGGCTTTCGAATGGGAGCCCTTGCTTGCTGTCTCCCTACGCCAAGCAGACAGTTGCCTTTCGAAGCAGCCTGGCCAAGGCACACTGCTCCCCTGAAGCACCCACTAGCTTTTGGCAAGGCGTACGGACGGCGAGGCCTAGCCCAAGGCACTAAGTACGTCACGCTAGTCTCCCCGTCCCGTGCAGAATTGCCCTGGTACGGCGTCTTAACAGGGACGGGCAGGGTGCCGCTTGAGACTCTTGGCCTCTGTCAGAAACTACCTGGACTCTGCAGGGCGCCACTCTGATGCCGGTGACCTAGTGAGCAAAGAAAGCCCTCTTTCCCCCGCTGGAGAGCAGGCTACGTGCAGCGTCCAAGTTTCCTGCGGGAGAGTGTGGCTGCCTGTGTGGGCTTCACTTCTGGAAGGCCTGTGTGGAGCGACGAGAGAGGCTTCCTAGAGAAAGGGAACGTGTCCTGTGCCCTGCAGGAGGCATCCCAGAGCCCTCATCGCCAAAGGGAAAGCTAGAGCCCTCCACAGGGTTCCAAGTGTCCTTCAGCTAGCCCGTCCACGCATTGAGGAGTGCAGGGGCTGTGCACTGACTCTGGGGCAGGTGGGGGCAGGAGCTCCAGTGTGCTTTTCCTCCTCCCCGTGCCCCATAGAGGAACGCTGCGCACAGGATCCCCCATTCTGGGCGACTGCGCAGCATTAGGCTCTCGAGTGCCTCCGGATCACCGCTTTGAAAGCAGAGTGAAAGGGAACCTTCTCCTTTTGCTCCAGCTAGCTAGCTGGCCCAAGCATTCAAGCGACCTCCGGAACACAGCTCTCGCAGGCCTTCGGTGCCATGCCAGGGGCACGCAGTGCAGAGCGTGAAGCTGCAAGGAAAACACTCTTTTCCTGGTGTCCGTTCCGGGTACCCTTTTACTTACCCGCCCGCCCTTTCTCTAGGCCACGCAGAGACTAGCCATGACATGCTGTCTCGAAGAGGTAGAGCTTCCCCTGAACTCTCCTACGCTTAGAGACGGCGCGAGGACACGTAACCTTCCTGGAGCCTGAAGTCCCGTAGACTCCTCACACACTGCACAACTCCCTGCTGGGAGATGAAACCGGGGAAGTGCCAGAGTGCTCCTTCGGTCTCTTTTCGCTCGCCTGCAACTAAACGCACTAGGGCAGTTTTGAAGTTTCGGATTCGGAAGCTCTGCGAACAGTGGCAATTCTCAGCAACAAAGGGCAGCCCCAGCCTCAAAGCTGCCGGAAAGCAGAGGGCTGCTGTCAGTCTTCAGTGCTGGAGTGCCCCCCGTGGTTAGGAAAAGGGCGCTCTCCTGAGAGCAACACGGTGCTTGCCTGTCCTTGCAGGAGGCATCGCCAAGGCGCCAGTGCTAAAGGGAACACGACTGTGCCGGGCAGGCTCATAGTGAGGCCCAGGGACTGCATGCACAAGCTTGGGCGTGCAGCATTTCCCGTGAAAACGTAGTCCACGCAGGGCCTTCACGCTAGTGAGCTTTCCAGGTCTCCTAGGCCTCCTGCCTCCTAGGCCCCTCCCGTGGAGGAAGACTGCATCGCGAACGTCTCTTCCAAGGGCGACTTCACAACGTCCAGGGACCTTGGGCCTCCGGATGGCAGCTCGTAAGGCGGAGAGAAAGGCGACACACTGCTTCCTTCGTGGCAGAGCTAGACGTCCGAGCTTGCTAACGGCCGCCCGAACACAGGTCCGGCAGGTCTTTTAGGTGTACGGCCAGTGGTTGCCAGCGCTGAAGCTGGGCGGCAATGAAGCAACCCTCTCGGTGGGCTTTCGAATGGGAGCCCTTGCTTGCTGTCTCCCTACGCCAAGCAGACAGTTGCCTTTCGAAGCAGCCTGGCCAAGGCACACTGCTCCCCTGAAGCACCCACTAGCTTTTGGCAAGGCGTACGGACGGCGAGGCCTAGCCCAAGGCACTAAGTACGTCACGCTAGTCTCCCCGTCCCGTGCAGAATTGCCCTGGTACGGCGTCTTAACAGGGACGGGCAGGGTGCCGCTTGAGACTCTTGGCCTCTGTCAGAAACTACCTGGACTCTGCAGGGCGCCACTCTGATGCCGGTGACCTAGTGAGCAAAGAAAGCCCTCTTTCCCCCGCTGGAGAGCAGGCTACGTGCAGCGTCCAAGTTTCCTGCGGGAGAGTGTGGCTGCCTGTGTGGGCTTCACTTCTGGAAGGCCTGTGTGGAGCGACGAGAGAGGCTTCCTAGAGAAAGGGAACGTGTCCTGTGCCCTGCAGGAGGCATCCCAGAGCCCTCATCGCCAAAGGGAAAGCTAGAGCCCTCCACAGGGTTCCAAGTGTCCTTCAGCTAGCCCGTCCACGCATTGAGGAGTGCAGGGGCTGTGCACTGACTCTGGGGCAGGTGGGGGCAGGAGCTCCAGTGTGCTTTTCCTCCTCCCCGTGCCCCATAGAGGAACGCTGCGCACAGGATCCCCCATTCTGGGCGACTGCGCAGCATTAGGCTCTCGAGTGCCTCCGGATCACCGCTTTGAAAGCAGAGTGAAAGGGAACCTTCTCCTTTTGCTCCAGCTAGCTAGCTGGCCCAAGCATTCAAGCGACCTCCGGAACACAGCTCTCGCAGGCCTTCGGTGCCATGCCAGGGGCACGCAGTGCAGAGCGTGAAGCTGCAAGGAAAACACTCTTTTCCTGGTGTCCGTTCCGGGTACCCTTTTACTTACCCGCCCGCCCTTTCTCTAGGCCACGCAGAGACTAGCCATGACATGCTGTCTCGAAGAGGTAGAGCTTCCCCTGAACTCTCCTACGCTTAGAGACGGCGCGAGGACACGTAACCTTCCTGGAGCCTGAAGTCCCGTAGACTCCTCACACACTGCACAACTCCCTGCTGGGAGATGAAACCGGGGAAGTGCCAGAGTGCTCCTTCGGTCTCTTTTCGCTCGCCTGCAACTAAACGCACTAGGGCAGTTTTGAAGTTTCGGATTCGGAAGCTCTGCGAACAGTGGCAATTCTCAGCAACAAAGGGCAGCCCCAGCCTCAAAGCTGCCGGAAAGCAGAGGGCTGCTGTCAGTCTTCAGTGCTGGAGTGCCCCCCGTGGTTAGGAAAAGGGCGCTCTCCTGAGAGCAACACGGTGCTTGCCTGTCCTTGCAGGAGGCATCGCCAAGGCGCCAGTGCTAAAGGGAACACGACTGTGCCGGGCAGGCTCATAGTGAGGCCCAGGGACTGCATGCACAAGCTTGGGCGTGCAGCATTTCCCGTGAAAACGTAGTCCACGCAGGGCCTTCACGCTAGTGAGCTTTCCAGGTCTCCTAGGCCTCCTGCCTCCTAGGCCCCTCCCGTGGAGGAAGACTGCATCGCGAACGTCTCTTCCAAGGGCGACTTCACAACGTCCAGGGACCTTGGGCCTCCGGATGGCAGCTCGTAAGGCGGAGAGAAAGGCGACACACTGCTTCCTTCGTGGCAGAGCTAGACGTCCGAGCTTGCTAACGGCCGCCCGAACACAGGTCCGGCAGGTCTTTTAGGTGTACGGCCAGTGGTTGCCAGCGCTGAAGCTGGGCGGCAATGAAGCAACCCTCTCGGTGGGCTTTCGAATGGGAGCCCTTGCTTGCTGTCTCCCTACGCCAAGCAGACAGTTGCCTTTCGAAGCAGCCTGGCCAAGGCACACTGCTCCCCTGAAGCACCCACTAGCTTTTGGCAAGGCGTACGGACGGCGAGGCCTAGCCCAAGGCACTAAGTACGTCACGCTAGTCTCCCCGTCCCGTGCAGAATTGCCCTGGTACGGCGTCTTAACAGGGACGGGCAGGGTGCCGCTTGAGACTCTTGGCCTCTGTCAGAAACTACCTGGACTCTGCAGGGCGCCACTCTGATGCCGGTGACCTAGTGAGCAAAGAAAGCCCTCTTTCCCCCGCTGGAGAGCAGGCTACGTGCAGCGTCCAAGTTTCCTGCGGGAGAGTGTGGCTGCCTGTGTGGGCTTCACTTCTGGAAGGCCTGTGTGGAGCGACGAGAGAGGCTTCCTAGAGAAAGGGAACGTGTCCTGTGCCCTGCAGGAGGCATCCCAGAGCCCTCATCGCCAAAGGGAAAGCTAGAGCCCTCCACAGGGTTCCAAGTGTCCTTCAGCTAGCCCGTCCACGCATTGAGGAGTGCAGGGGCTGTGCACTGACTCTGGGGCAGGTGGGGGCAGGAGCTCCAGTGTGCTTTTCCTCCTCCCCGTGCCCCATAGAGGAACGCTGCGCACAGGATCCCCCATTCTGGGCGACTGCGCAGCATTAGGCTCTCGAGTGCCTCCGGATCACCGCTTTGAAAGCAGAGTGAAAGGGAACCTTCTCCTTTTGCTCCAGCTAGCTAGCTGGCCCAAGCATTCAAGCGACCTCCGGAACACAGCTCTCGCAGGCCTTCGGTGCCATGCCAGGGGCACGCAGTGCAGAGCGTGAAGCTGCAAGGAAAACACTCTTTTCCTGGTGTCCGTTCCGGGTACCCTTTTACTTACCCGCCCGCCCTTTCTCTAGGCCACGCAGAGACTAGCCATGACATGCTGTCTCGAAGAGGTAGAGCTTCCCCTGAACTCTCCTACGCTTAGAGACGGCGCGAGGACACGTAACCTTCCTGGAGCCTGAAGTCCCGTAGACTCCTCACACACTGCACAACTCCCTGCTGGGAGATGAAACCGGGGAAGTGCCAGAGTGCTCCTTCGGTCTCTTTTCGCTCGCCTGCAACTAAACGCACTAGGGCAGTTTTGAAGTTTCGGATTCGGAAGCTCTGCGAACAGTGGCAATTCTCAGCAACAAAGGGCAGCCCCAGCCTCAAAGCTGCCGGAAAGCAGAGGGCTGCTGTCAGTCTTCAGTGCTGGAGTGCCCCCCGTGGTTAGGAAAAGGGCGCTCTCCTGAGAGCAACACGGTGCTTGCCTGTCCTTGCAGGAGGCATCGCCAAGGCGCCAGTGCTAAAGGGAACACGACTGTGCCGGGCAGGCTCATAGTGAGGCCCAGGGACTGCATGCACAAGCTTGGGCGTGCAGCATTTCCCGTGAAAACGTAGTCCACGCAGGGCCTTCACGCTAGTGAGCTTTCCAGGTCTCCTAGGCCTCCTGCCTCCTAGGCCCCTCCCGTGGAGGAAGACTGCATCGCGAACGTCTCTTCCAAGGGCGACTTCACAACGTCCAGGGACCTTGGGCCTCCGGATGGCAGCTCGTAAGGCGGAGAGAAAGGCGACACACTGCTTCCTTCGTGGCAGAGCTAGACGTCCGAGCTTGCTAACGGCCGCCCGAACACAGGTCCGGCAGGTCTTTTAGGTGTACGGCCAGTGGTTGCCAGCGCTGAAGCTGGGCGGCAATGAAGCAACCCTCTCGGTGGGCTTTCGAATGGGAGCCCTTGCTTGCTGTCTCCCTACGCCAAGCAGACAGTTGCCTTTCGAAGCAGCCTGGCCAAGGCACACTGCTCCCCTGAAGCACCCACTAGCTTTTGGCAAGGCGTACGGACGGCGAGGCCTAGCCCAAGGCACTAAGTACGTCACGCTAGTCTCCCCGTCCCGTGCAGAATTGCCCTGGTACGGCGTCTTAACAGGGACGGGCAGGGTGCCGCTTGAGACTCTTGGCCTCTGTCAGAAACTACCTGGACTCTGCAGGGCGCCACTCTGATGCCGGTGACCTAGTGAGCAAAGAAAGCCCTCTTTCCCCCGCTGGAGAGCAGGCTACGTGCAGCGTCCAAGTTTCCTGCGGGAGAGTGTGGCTGCCTGTGTGGGCTTCACTTCTGGAAGGCCTGTGTGGAGCGACGAGAGAGGCTTCCTAGAGAAAGGGAAGGTGTCCTGTGCCCTGCAGGAGGCATCCCAGAGCCCTCATCGCCAAAGGGAAAGCTAGAGCCCTCCACAGGGTTCCAAGTGTCCTTCAGCTAGCCCGTCCACGCATTGAGGAGTGCAGGGGCTGTGCACTGACTCTGGGGCAGGTGGGGGCAGGAGCTCCAGTGTGCTTTTCCTCCTCCCCGTGCCCCATAGAGGAACGCTGCGCACAGGATCCCCCATTCTGGGCGACTGCGCAGCATTAGGCTCTCGAGTGCCTCCGGATCACCGCTTTGAAAGCAGAGTGAAAGGGAACCTTCTCCTTTTGCTCCAGCTAGCTAGCTGGCCCAAGCATTCAAGCGACCTCCGGAACACAGCTCTCGCAGGCCTTCGGTGCCATGCCAGGGGCACGCAGTGCAGAGCGTGAAGCTGCAAGGAAAACACTCTTTTCCTGGTGTCCGTTCCGGGTACCCTTTTACTTACCCGCCCGCCCTTTCTCTAGGCCACGCAGAGACTAGCCATGACATGCTGTCTCGAAGAGGTAGAGCTTCCCCTGAACTCTCCTACGCTTAGAGACGGCGCGAGGACACGTAACCTTCCTGGAGCCTGAAGTCCCGTAGACTCCTCACACACTGCACAACTCCCTGCTGGGAGATGAAACCGGGGAAGTGCCAGAGTGCTCCTTCGGTCTCTTTTCGCTCGCCTGCAACTAAACGCACTAGGGCAGTTTTGAAGTTTCGGATTCGGAAGCTCTGCGAACAGTGGCAATTCTCAGCAACAAAGGGCAGCCCCAGCCTCAAAGCTGCCGGAAAGCAGAGGGCTGCTGTCAGTCTTCAGTGCTGGAGTGCCCCCCGTGGTTAGGAAAAGGGCGCTCTCCTGAGAGCAACACGGTGCTTGCCTGTCCTTGCAGGAGGCATCGCCAAGGCGCCAGTGCTAAAGGGAACACGACTGTGCCGGGCAGGCTCATAGTGAGGCCCAGGGAGTGCATGCACAAGCTTGGGCGTGCAGCATTTCCCGTGAAAACGTAGTCCACGCAGGGCCTTCACGCTAGTGAGCTTTCCAGGTCTCCTAGGCCTCCTGCCTCCTAGGCCCCTCCCGTGGAGGAAGACTGCATCGCGAACGTCTCTTCCAAGGGCGACTTCACAACGTCCAGGGACCTTGGGCCTCCGGATGGCAGCTCGTAAGGCGGAGAGAAAGGCGACACACTGCTTGCTTCGTGGCAGAGCTAGACGTCCGAGCTTGCTAACGGCCGCCCGAACACAGGTCCGGCAGGTCTTTTAGGTGTACGGCCAGTGGTTGCCAGCGCTGAAGCTGGGCGGCAATGAAGCAACCCTCTCGGTGGGCTTTCGAATGGGAGCCCTTGCTTGCTGTCTCCCTACGCCAAGCAGACAGTTGCCTTTCGAAGCAGCCTGGCCAAGGCACACTGCTCCCCTGAAGCACCCACTAGCTTTTGGCAAGGCGTACGGACGGCGAGGCCTAGCCCAAGGCACTAAGTACGTCACGCTAGTCTCCCCGTCCCGTGCAGAATTGCCCTGGTACGGCGTCTTAACAGGGACGGGCAGGGTGCCGCTTGAGACTCTTGGCCTCTGTCAGAAACTACCTGGACTCTGCAGGGCGCCACTCTGATGCCGGTGACCTAGTGAGCAAAGAAAGCCCTCTTTCCCCCGCTGGAGAGCAGGCTACGTGCAGCGTCCAAGTTTCCTGCGGGAGAGTGTGGCTGCCTGTGTGGGCTTCACTTCTGGAAGGCCTGTGTGGAGCGACGAGAGAGGCTTCCTAGAGAAAGGGAAGGTGTCCTGTGCCCTGCAGGAGGCATCCCAGAGCCCTCATCGCCAAAGGGAAAGCTAGAGCCCTCCACAGGGTTCCAAGTGTCCTTCAGCTAGCCCGTCCACGCATTGAGGAGTGCAGGGGCTGTGCACTGACTCTGGGGCAGGTGGGGGCAGGAGCTCCAGTGTGCTTTTCCTCCTCCCCGTGCCCCATAGAGGAACGCTGCGCACAGGATCCCCCATTCTGGGCGACTGCGCAGCATTAGGCTCTCGAGTGCCTCCGGATCACCGCTTTGAAAGCAGAGTGAAAGGGAACCTTCTCCTTTTGCTCCAGCTAGCTAGCTGGCCCAAGCATTCAAGCGACCTCCGGAACACAGCTCTCGCAGGCCTTCGGTGCCATGCCAGGGGCACGCAGTGCAGAGCGTGAAGCTGCAAGGAAAACACTCTTTTCCTGGTGTCCGTTCCGGGTACCCTTTTACTTACCCGCCCGCCCTTTCTCTAGGCCACGCAGAGACTAGCCATGACATGCTGTCTCGAAGAGGTAGAGCTTCCCCTGAACTCTCCTACGCTTAGAGACGGCGCGAGGACACGTAACCTTCCTGGAGCCTGAAGTCCCGTAGACTCCTCACACACTGCACAACTCCCTGCTGGGAGATGAAACCGGGGAAGTGCCAGAGTGCTCCTTCGGTCTCTTTTCGCTCGCCTGCAACTAAACGCACTAGGGCAGTTTTGAAGTTTCGGATTCGGAAGCTCTGCGAACAGTGGCAATTCTCAGCAACAAAGGGCAGCCCCAGCCTCAAAGCTGCCGGAAAGCAGAGGGCTGCTGTCAGTCTTCAGTGCTGGAGTGCCCCCCGTGGTTAGGAAAAGGGCGCTCTCCTGAGAGCAACACGGTGCTTGCCTGTCCTTGCAGGAGGCATCGCCAAGGCGCCAGTGCTAAAGGGAACACGACTGTGCCGGGCAGGCTCATAGTGAGGCCCAGGGACTGCATGCACAAGCTTGGGCGTGCAGCATTTCCCGTGAAAACGTAGTCCACGCAGGGCCTTCACGCTAGTGAGCTTTCCAGGTCTCCTAGGCCTCCTGCCTCCTAGGCCCCTCCCGTGGAGGAAGACTGCATCGCGAACGTCTCTTCCAAGGGCGACTTCACAACGTCCAGGGACCTTGGGCCTCCGGATGGCAGCTCGTAAGGCGGAGAGAAAGGCGACACACTGCTTCCTTCGTGGCAGAGCTAGACGTCCGAGCTTGCTAACGGCCGCCCGAACACAGGTCCGGCAGGTCTTTTAGGTGTACGGCCAGTGGTTGCCAGCGCTGAAGCTGGGCGGCAATGAAGCAACCCTCTCGGTGGGCTTTCGAATGGGAGCCCTTGCTTGCTGTCTCCCTACGCCAAGCAGACAGTTGCCTTTCGAAGCAGCCTGGCCAAGGCACACTGCTCCCCTGAAGCACCCACTAGCTTTTGGCAAGGCGTACGGACGGCGAGGCCTAGCCCAAGGCACTAAGTACGTCACGCTAGTCTCCCCGTCCCGTGCAGAATTGCCCTGGTACGGCGTCTTAACAGGGACGGGCAGGGTGCCGCTTGAGACTCTTGGCCTCTGTCAGAAACTACCTGGACTCTGCAGGGCGCCACTCTGATGCCGGTGACCTAGTGAGCAAAGAAAGCCCTCTTTCCCCCGCTGGAGAGCAGGCTACGTGCAGCGTCCAAGTTTCCTGCGGGAGAGTGTGGCTGCCTGTGTGGGCTTCACTTCTGGAAGGCCTGTGTGGAGCGACGAGAGAGGCTTCCTAGAGAAAGGGAAGGTGTCCTGTGCCCTGCAGGAGGCATCCCAGAGCCCTCATCGCCAAAGGGAAAGCTAGAGCCCTCCACAGGGTTCCAAGTGTCCTTCAGCTAGCCCGTCCACGCATTGAGGAGTGCAGGGGCTGTGCACTGACTCTGGGGCAGGTGGGGGCAGGAGCTCCAGTGTGCTTTTCCTCCTCCCCGTGCCCCATAGAGGAACGCTGCGCACAGGATCCCCCATTCTGGGCGACTGCGCAGCATTAGGCTCTCGAGTGCCTCCGGATCACCGCTTTGAAAGCAGAGTGAAAGGGAACCTTCTCCTTTTGCTCCAGCTAGCTAGCTGGCCCAAGCATTCAAGCGACCTCCGGAACACAGCTCTCGCAGGCCTTCGGTGCCATGCCAGGGGCACGCAGTGCAGAGCGTGAAGCTGCAAGGAAAACACTCTTTTCCTGGTGTCCCTTCCGGGTACCCTTTTACTTACCCGCCCGCCCTTTCTCTAGGCCACGCAGAGACTAGCCATGACATGCTGTCTCGAAGAGGTAGAGCTTCCCCTGAACTCTCCTACGCTTAGAGACGGCGCGAGGACACGTAACCTTCCTGGAGCCTGAAGTCCCGTAGACTCCTCACACACTGCACAACTCCCTGCTGGGAGATGAAACCGGGGAAGTGCCAGAGTGCTCCTTCGGTCTCTTTTCGCTCGCCTGCAACTAAACGCACTAGGGCAGTTTTGAAGTTTCGGATTCGGAAGCTCTGCGAACAGTGGCAATTCTCAGCAACAAAGGGCAGCCCCAGCCTCAAAGCTGCCGGAAAGCAGAGGGCTGCTGTCAGTCTTCAGTGCTGGAGTGCCCCCCGTGGTTAGGAAAAGGGCGCTCTCCTGAGAGCAACACGGTGCTTGCCTGTCCTTGCAGGAGGCATCGCCAAGGCGCCAGTGCTAAAGGGAACACGACTGTGCCGGGCAGGCTCATAGTGAGGCCCAGGGAGTGCATGCACAAGCTTGGGCGTGCAGCATTTCCCGTGAAAACGTAGTCCACGCAGGGCCTTCACGCTAGTGAGCTTTCCAGGTCTCCTAGGCCTCCTGCCTCCTAGGCCCCTCCCGTGGAGGAAGACTGCATCGCGAACGTCTCTTCCAAGGGCGACTTCACAACGTCCAGGGACCTTGGGCCTCCGGATGGCAGCTCGTAAGGCGGAGAGAAAGGCGACACACTGCTTGCTTCGTGGCAGAGCTAGACGTCCGAGCTTGCTAACGGCCGCCCGAACACAGGTCCGGCAGGTCTTTTAGGTGTACGGCCAGTGGTTGCCAGCGCTGAAGCTGGGCGGCAATGAAGCAACCCTCTCGGTGGGCTTTCGAATGGGAGCCCTTGCTTGCTGTCTCCCTACGCCAAGCAGACAGTTGCCTTTCGAAGCAGCCTGGCCAAGGCACACTGCTCCCCTGAAGCACCCACTAGCTTTTGGCAAGGCGTACGGACGGCGAGGCCTAGCCCAAGGCACTAAGTACGTCACGCTAGTCTCCCCGTCCCGTGCAGAATTGCCCTGGTACGGCGTCTTAACAGGGACGGGCAGGGTGCCGCTTGAGACTCTTGGCCTCTGTCAGAAACTACCTGGACTCTGCAGGGCGCCACTCTGATGCCGGTGACCTAGTGAGCAAAGAAAGCCCTCTTTCCCCCGCTGGAGAGCAGGCTACGTGCAGCGTCCAAGTTTCCTGCGGGAGAGTGTGGCTGCCTGTGTGGGCTTCACTTCTGGAAGGCCTGTGTGGAGCGACGAGAGAGGCTTCCTAGAGAAAGGGAACGTGTCCTGTGCCCTGCAGGAGGCATCCCAGAGCCCTCATCGCCAAAGGGAAAGCTAGAGCCCTCCACAGGGTTCCAAGTGTCCTTCAGCTAGCCCGTCCACGCATTGAGGAGTGCAGGGGCTGTGCACTGACTCTGGGGCAGGTGGGGGCAGGAGCTCCAGTGTGCTTTTCCTCCTCCCCGTGCCCCATAGAGGAACGCTGCGCACAGGATCCCCCATTCTGGGCGACTGCGCAGCATTAGGCTCTCGAGTGCCTCCGGATCACCGCTTTGAAAGCAGAGTGAAAGGGAACCTTCTCCTTTTGCTCCAGCTAGCTAGCTGGCCCAAGCATTCAAGCGACCTCCGGAACACAGCTCTCGCAGGCCTTCGGTGCCATGCCAGGGGCACGCAGTGCAGAGCGTGAAGCTGCAAGGAAAACACTCTTTTCCTGGTGTCCCTTCCGGGTACCCTTTTACTTACCCGCCCGCCCTTTCTCTAGGCCACGCAGAGACTAGCCATGACATGCTGTCTCGAAGAGGTAGAGCTTCCCCTGAACTCTCCTACGCTTAGAGACGGCGCGAGGACACGTAACCTTCCTGGAGCCTGAAGTCCCGTAGACTCCTCACACACTGCACAACTCCCTGCTGGGAGATGAAACCGGGGAAGTGCCAGAGTGCTCCTTCGGTCTCTTTTCGCTCGCCTGCAACTAAACGCACTAGGGCAGTTTTGAAGTTTCGGATTCGGAAGCTCTGCGAACAGTGGCAATTCTCAGCAACAAAGGGCAGCCCCAGCCTCAAAGCTGCCGGAAAGCAGAGGGCTGCTGTCAGTCTTCAGTGCTGGAGTGCCCCCCGTGGTTAGGAAAAGGGCGCTCTCCTGAGAGCAACACGGTGCTTGCCTGTCCTTGCAGGAGGCATCGCCAAGGCGCCAGTGCTAAAGGGAACACGACTGTGCCGGGCAGGCTCATAGTGAGGCCCAGGGACTGCATGCACAAGCTTGGGCGTGCAGCCTTTCCCGTGAAAACGTAGTCCACGCAGGGCCTTCACGCTAGTGAGCTTTCCAGGTCTCCTAGGCCTCCTGCCTCCTAGGCCCCTCCCGTGGAGGAAGACTGCATCGCGAACGTCTCTTCCAAGGGCGACTTCACAACGTCCAGGGACCTTGGGCCTCCGGATGGCAGCTCGTAAGGCGGAGAGAAAGGCGACACACTGCTTCCTTCGTGGCAGAGCTAGACGTCCGAGCTTGCTAACGGCCGCCCGAACACAGGTCCGGCAGGTCTTTTAGGTGTACGGCCAGTGGTTGCCAGCGCTGAAGCTGGGCGGCAATGAAGCAACCCTCTCGGTGGGCTTTCGAATGGGAGCCCTTGCTTGCTGTCTCCCTACGCCAAGCAGACAGTTGCCTTTCGAAGCAGCCTGGCCAAGGCACACTGCTCCCCTGAAGCACCCACTAGCTTTTGGCAAGGCGTACGGACGGCGAGGCCTAGCCCAAGGCACTAAGTACGTCACGCTAGTCTCCCCGTCCCGTGCAGAATTGCCCTGGTACGGCGTCTTAACAGGGACGGGCAGGGTGCCGCTTGAGACTCTTGGCCTCTGTCAGAAACTACCTGGACTCTGCAGGGCGCCCCTCTGATGCCGGTGACCTAGTGAGCAAAGAAAGCCCTCTTTCCCCCGCTGGAGAGCAGGCTACGTGCAGCGTCCAAGTTTCCTGCGGGAGAGTGTGGCTGCCTGTGTGGGCTTCACTTCTGGAAGGCCTGTGTGGAGCGACGAGAGAGGCTTCCTAGAGAAAGGGAACGTGTCCTGTGCCCTGCAGGAGGCATCCCAGAGCCCTCATCGCCAAAGGGAAAGCTAGAGCCCTCCACAGGGTTCCAAGTATCCTTCAGCTAGCCCGTCCACGCATTGAGGAGTGCAGGGGCTGTGCACTGACTCTGGGGCAGGTGGGGGCAGGAGCTCCAGTGTGCTTTTCCTCCTCCCCGTGCCCCATAGAGGAACGCTGCGCACAGGATCCCCCATTCTGGGCGACTGCGCAGCATTAGGCTCTCGAGTGCCTCCGGATCACCGCTTTGAAAGCAGAGTGAAAGGGAACCTTCTCCTTTTGCTCCAGCTAGCTAGCTGGCCCAAGCATTCAAGCGACCTCCGGAACACAGCTCTCGCAGGCCTTCGGTGCCATGCCAGGGGCACGCAGTGCAGAGCGTGAAGCTGCAAGGAAAACACTCTTTTCCTGGTGTCCGTTCCGGGTACCCTTTTACTTACCCGCCCGCCCTTTCTCTAGGCCACGCAGAGACTAGCCATGACATGCTGTCTCGAAGAGGTAGAGCTTCCCCTGAACTCTCCTACGCTTAGAGACGGCGCGAGGACACGTAACCTTCCTGGAGCCTGAAGTCCCGTAGACTCCTCACACACTGCACAACTCCCTGCTGGGAGATGAAACCGGGGAAGTGCCAGAGTGCTCCTTCGGTCTCTTTTCGCTCGCCTGCAACTAAACGCACTAGGGCAGTTTTGAAGTTTCGGATTCGGAAGCTCTGCGAACAGTGGCAATTCTCAGCAACAAAGGGCAGCCCCAGCCTCAAAGCTGCCGGAAAGCAGAGGGCTGCTGTCAGTCTTCAGTGCTGGAGTGCCCCCCGTGGTTAGGAAAAGGGCGCTCTCCTGCGAGCAACACGGTGCTTGCCTGTCCTTGCAGGAGGCATCGCCAAGGCGCCAGTGCTAAAGGGAACACGACTGTGCCGGGCAGGCTCATAGTGAGGCCCAGGGACTGCATGCACAAGCTTGGGCGTGCAGCCTTTCCCGTGAAAACGTAGTCCACGCAGGGCCTTCACGCTAGTGAGCTTTCCAGGTCTCCTAGGCCTCCTGCCTCCTAGGCCCCTCCCGTGGAGGAAGACTGCATCGCGAACGTCTCTTCCAAGGGCGACTTCACAACGTCCAGGGACCTTGGGCCTCCGGATGACAGCTCGTAAGGCGGAGAGAAAGGCGACACACTGCTTCCTTCGTGGCAGAGCTAGACGTCCGAGCTTGCTAACGGCCGCCCGAACACAGGTCCGGCAGGTCTTTGAGGTGTACGGCCAGTGGTTGCCAGCGCTGAACCTGGGCGGCAATGAAGCAACCCTCTCGGTGGGCTTTCGAATGGGAGCCCTTGCTTGCTGTCTCCCTACGCCAAGCAGACAGTTGCCTTTCGAAGCAGCCTGGCCAAGGCACACTGCTCCCCTGAAGCACCCACTAGCTTTTGGCAAGGCGTACGGACGGCGAGGCCTAGCCCAAGGCACTAAGTACGTCACGCTAGTCTCCCCGTCCCGTGCAGAATTGCCCTGGTACGGCGTCTTAACAGGGACGGGCAGGGTGCCGCTTGAGACTCTTGGCCTCTGTCAGAAACTACCTGGACTCTGCAGGGCGCCCCTCTGATGCCGGTGACCTAGTGAGCAAAGAAAGCCCTCTTTCCCCCGCTGGAGAGCAGGCTACGTGCAGCGTCCAAGTTTCCTGCGGGAGAGTGTGGCTGCCTGTGTGGGCTTCACTTCTGGAAGGCCTGTGTGGAGCGACGAGAGAGGCTTCCTAGAGAAAGGGAACGTGTCCTGTGCCCTGCAGGAGGCATCCCAGAGCCCTCATCGCCAAAGGGAAAGCTAGAGCCCTCCACAGGGTTCCAAGTGTCCTTCAGCTAGCCCGTCCACGCATTGAGGAGTGCAGGGGCTGTGCACTGACTCTGGGGCAGGTGGGGGCAGGAGCTCCAGTGTGCTTTTCCTCCTCCCCGTGCCCCATAGAGGAACGCTGCGCACAGGATCCCCCATTCTGGGCGACTGCGCAGCATTAGGCTCTCGAGTGCCTCCGGATCACCGCTTTGAAAGCAGAGTGAAAGGGAACCTTCTCCTTTTGCTCCAGCTAGCTAGCTGGCCCAAGCATTCAAGCGACCTCCGGAACACAGCTCTCGCAGGCCTTCGGTGCCATGCCAGGGGCACGCAGTGCAGAGCGTGAAGCTGCAAGGAAAACACTCTTTTCCTGGTGTCCGTTCCGGGTACCCTTTTACTTACCCGCCCGCCCTTTCTCTAGGCCACGCAGAGACTAGCCATGACATGCTGTCTCGAAGAGGTAGAGCTTCCCCTGAACTCTCCTACGCTTAGAGACGGCGCGAGGACACGTAACCTTCCTGGAGCCTGAAGTCCCGTAGACTCCTCACACACTGCACAACTCCCTGCTGGGAGATGAAACCGGGGAAGTGCCAGAGTGCTCCTTCGGTCTCTTTTCGCTCGCCTGCAACTAAACGCACTAGGGCAGTTTTGAAGTTTCGGATTCGGAAGCTCTGCGAACAGTGGCAATTCTCAGCAACAAAGGGCAGCCCCAGCCTCAAAGCTGCCGGAAAGCAGAGGGCTGCTGTCAGTCTTCAGTGCTGGAGTGCCCCCCGTGGTTAGGAAAAGGGCGCTCTCCTGCGAGCAACACGGTGCTTGCCTGTCCTTGCAGGAGGCATCGCCAAGGCGCCAGTGCTAAAGGGAACACGACTGTGCCGGGCAGGCTCATAGTGAGGCCCAGGGACTGCATGCACAAGCTTGGGCGTGCAGCCTTTCCCGTGAAAACGTAGTCCACGCAGGGCCTTCACGCTAGTGAGCTTTCCAGGTCTCCTAGGCCTCCTGCCTCCTAGGCCCCTCCCGTGGAGGAAGACTGCATCGCGAACGTCTCTTCCAAGGGCGACTTCACAACGTCCAGGGACCTTGGGCCTCCGGATGACAGCTCGTAAGGCGGAGAGAAAGGCGACACACTGCTTCCTTCGTGGCAGAGCTAGACGTCCGAGCTTGCTAACGGCCGCCCGAACACAGGTCCGGCAGGTCTTTGAGGTGTACGGCCAGTGGTTGCCAGCGCTGAACCTGGGCGGCAATGAAGCAACCCTCTCGGTGGGCTTTCGAATGGGAGCCCTTGCTTGCTGTCTCCCTACGCCAAGCAGACAGTTGCCTTTCGAAGCAGCCTGGCCAAGGCACACTGCTCCCCTGAAGCACCCACTAGCTTTTGGCAAGGCGTACGGACGGCGAGGCCTAGCCCAAGGCACTAAGTACGTCACGCTAGTCTCCCCGTCCCGTGCAGAATTGCCCTGGTACGGCGTCTTAACAGGGACGGGCAGGGTGCCGCTTGAGACTCTTGGCCTCTGTCAGAAACTACCTGGACTCTGCAGGGCGCCCCTCTGATGCCGGTGACCTAGTGAGCAAAGAAAGCCCTCTTTCCCCCGCTGGAGAGCAGGCTACGTGCAGCGTCCAAGTTTCCTGCGGGAGAGTGTGGCTGCCTGTGTGGGCTTCACTTCTGGAAGGCCTGTGTGGAGCGACGAGAGAGGCTTCCTAGAGAAAGGGAACGTGTCCTGTGCCCTGCAGGAGGCATCCCAGAGCCCTCATCGCCAAAGGGAAAGCTAGAGCCCTCCACAGGGTTCCAAGTGTCCTTCAGCTAGCCCGTCCACGCATTGAGGAGTGCAGGGGCTGTGCACTGACTCTGGGGCAGGTGGGGGCAGGAGCTCCAGTGTGCTTTTCCTCCTCCCCGTGCCCCATAGAGGAACGCTGCGCACAGGATCCCCCATTCTGGGCGACTGCGCAGCATTAGGCTCTCGAGTGCCTCCGGATCACCGCTTTGAAAGCAGAGTGAAAGGGAACCTTCTCCTTTTGCTCCAGCTAGCTAGCTGGCCCAAGCATTCAAGCGACCTCCGGAACACAGCTCTCGCAGGCCTTCGGTGCCATGCCAGGGGCACGCAGTGCAGAGCGTGAAGCTGCAAGGAAAACACTCTTTTCCTGGTGTCCGTTCCGGGTACCCTTTTACTTACCCGCCCGCCCTTTCTCTAGGCCACGCAGAGACTAGCCATGACATGCTGTCTCGAAGAGGTAGAGCTTCCCCTGAACTCTCCTACGCTTAGAGACGGCGCGAGGACACGTAACCTTCCTGGAGCCTGAAGTCCCGTAGACTCCTCACACACTGCACAACTCCCTGCTGGGAGATGAAACCGGGGAAGTGCCAGAGTGCTCCTTCGGTCTCTTTTCGCTCGCCTGCAACTAAACGCACTAGGGCAGTTTTGAAGTTTCGGATTCGGAAGCTCTGCGAACAGTGGCAATTCTCAGCAACAAAGGGCAGCCCCAGCCTCAAAGCTGCCGGAAAGCAGAGGGCTGCTGTCAGTCTTCAGTGCTGGAGTGCCCCCCGTGGTTAGGAAAAGGGCGCTCTCCTGCGAGCAACACGGTGCTTGCCTGTCCTTGCAGGAGGCATCGCCAAGGCGCCAGTGCTAAAGGGAACACGACTGTGCCGGGCAGGCTCATAGTGAGGCCCAGGGACTGCATGCACAAGCTTGGGCGTGCAGCCTTTCCCGTGAAAACGTAGTCCACGCAGGGCCTTCACGCTAGTGAGCTTTCCAGGTCTCCTAGGCCTCCTGCCTCCTAGGCCCCTCCCGTGGAGGAAGACTGCATCGCGAACGTCTCTTCCAAGGGCGACTTCACAACGTCCAGGGACCTTGGGCCTCCGGATGACAGCTCGTAAGGCGGAGAGAAAGGCGACACACTGCTTCCTTCGTGGCAGAGCTAGACGTCCGAGCTTGCTAACGGCCGCCCGAACACAGGTCCGGCAGGTCTTTGAGGTGTACGGCCAGTGGTTGCCAGCGCTGAACCTGGGCGGCAATGAAGCAACCCTCTCGGTGGGCTTTCGAATGGGAGCCCTTGCTTGCTGTCTCCCTACGCCAAGCAGACAGTTGCCTTTCGAAGCAGCCTGGCCAAGGCACACTGCTCCCCTGAAGCACCCACTAGCTTTTGGCAAGGCGTACGGACGGCGAGGCCTAGCCCAAGGCACTAAGTACGTCACGCTAGTCTCCCCGTCCCGTGCAGAATTGCCCTGGTACGGCGTCTTAACAGGGACGGGCAGGGTGCCGCTTGAGACTCTTGGCCTCTGTCAGAAACTACCTGGACTCTGCAGGGCGCCCCTCTGATGCCGGTGACCTAGTGAGCAAAGAAAGCCCTCTTTCCCCCGCTGGAGAGCAGGCTACGTGCAGCGTCCAAGTTTCCTGCGGGAGAGTGTGGCTGCCTGTGTGGGCTTCACTTCTGGAAGGCCTGTGTGGAGCGACGAGAGAGGCTTCCTAGAGAAAGGGAACGTGTCCTGTGCCCTGCAGGAGGCATCCCAGAGCCCTCATCGCCAAAGGGAAAGCTAGAGCCCTCCACAGGGTTCCAAGTGTCCTTCAGCTAGCCCGTCCACGCATTGAGGAGTGCAGGGGCTGTGCACTGACTCTGGGGCAGGTGGGGGCAGGAGCTCCAGTGTGCTTTTCCTCCTCCCCGTGCCCCATAGAGGAACGCTGCGCACAGGATCCCCCATTCTGGGCGACTGCGCAGCATTAGGCTCTCGAGTGCCTCCGGATCACCGCTTTGAAAGCAGAGTGAAAGGGAACCTTCTCCTTTTGCTCCAGCTAGCTAGCTGGCCCAAGCATTCAAGCGACCTCCGGAACACAGCTCTCGCAGGCCTTCGGTGCCATGCCAGGGGCACGCAGTGCAGAGCGTGAAGCTGCAAGGAAAACACTCTTTTCCTGGTGTCCGTTCCGGGTACCCTTTTACTTACCCGCCCGCCCTTTCTCTAGGCCACGCAGAGACTAGCCATGACATGCTGTCTCGAAGAGGTAGAGCTTCCCCTGAACTCTCCTACGCTTAGAGACGGCGCGAGGACACGTAACCTTCCTGGAGCCTGAAGTCCCGTAGACTCCTCACACACTGCACAACTCCCTGCTGGGAGATGAAACCGGGGAAGTGCCAGAGTGCTCCTTCGGTCTCTTTTCGCTCGCCTGCAACTAAACGCACTAGGGCAGTTTTGAAGTTTCGGATTCGGAAGCTCTGCGAACAGTGGCAATTCTCAGCAACAAAGGGCAGCCCCAGCCTCAAAGCTGCCGGAAAGCAGAGGGCTGCTGTCAGTCTTCAGTGCTGGAGTGCCCCCCGTGGTTAGGAAAAGGGCGCTCTCCTGCGAGCAACACGGTGCTTGCCTGTCCTTGCAGGAGGCATCGCCAAGGCGCCAGTGCTAAAGGGAACACGACTGTGCCGGGCAGGCTCATAGTGAGGCCCAGGGACTGCATGCACAAGCTTGGGCGTGCAGCCTTTCCCGTGAAAACGTAGTCCACGCAGGGCCTTCACGCTAGTGAGCTTTCCAGG